>NC_045802.1:3601666-3901805 GCF_009873245.2 Balaenoptera musculus | reverse complement strand
ATATTGGTGGAGACCTAAGAATCAGAAGTTTGTGCTCTGCTCTGCACTCAGAATACTGTTACCACACCTATCCAAATATTAGCCATCCCTAAAACAACAATTTTATTTGCACGGCCTCCCTATCCCATGAGGTCTCGGCAATCAGTACTCCAACCAAACTTTTAGTGCAATGAGTGAGCAGATCCACACCTGATTCAAGCATATTTATAAAGTACTTCAAGGGTCTTAACCTAATTTTCCCAAGATTGTGTTATACTTTTCTATTCTCCTATTCAAACAATAGAGAGAACGTTGATAAATATCTAGTGAACACAACTATTTTATTGCTTAATTCAGTTAATGCAGTGCCTTTTGCTGAAGGTAGAGTAGTACTATTTTTACTGTCCTCCCCTCCCTAATACCAGTAGAAAGCAGCAAAACAATTGAAAATAGAAAAGTTATTGTCAATGAAATTATGAGATAGCCTTAATTAAAACTACAAATGACACAGAATAGAAGCTGATAAATATGATGACGTAGGATCAAATCAAGGGAGAATGTCAATAGCAGACAAAACCTTCAGAGTGAAAAGGTTTCCAACAAAGAGGTGGAACAACCCAAGAAAGAGCTTAATCAGCTCTTATTTAGAGGGTGAGATAGGCATGAGTCATGGCTGAGGTCCCTGGTCCAATTCAACACAGCAGGCAAACTGCAGTTCAAGGGCAATGTGCACACAAATGCCTTTTCCCCCCAGAAGTGACTGAGGAGAATGGCAGGGCACGGGAAGGAGCAAAGAGCAATCAGATACCAATCAGGTAAATCAGCACAGAAATTCCCTGTGAGGCATAGAGGCCTCCGACTCACCTGAGGAGAAGAAATAGTGGCGAGGGAGGTGGTCATTACTACAAAGTGACAGGTGACCAGTGCGGAAGAGACAGACACTGATGAGAAAGTGTTCTGAAAAGACTGTGAAGCCCCCTCCCCCAGACATCATCAAAAAATAACAAAGAAAAAATATAAACAAAAGAATATGACATATAAATAAATGATAATAATATGAAACAATCTCCACAGAAAGAACCAGGTCAAAGCACAGAAAAATATTTTGAATGCTCCTGACAAGGCGAAAAGAGCTAAAGAATATGTGGCCTTTCATTGAAACAAGAGCTAAAATAAGATGTGTAAGATATCAAAGAAGGAGACAAATAAGGAAAGGTCGATGTGACAGATAAAGGCCATGGAAATAAAACCCAGAATGGACACTGCTGAAACCAGTCAGGGTAGAGTAGGGCAGGCTCGAGAAAACTGAGCAATGGACAAAAGTTAACATTGAATTTAAGAGAAACTGACTGCCTTCCAAAGATGACAACAACAACAAAAACCCCAAAAGGTGTACCTTAAAAAAAACAAAGGAGAGGGCTTCCCTGGTGGCACAGTGGTTGGGAGTCCCCCTGCGAATGCAGGGGACACAGGTTCAAGCCCTGGTCCGGGAGGACCCCACATGCCACAGAGCAGCTAAGCCCATGCGCCACAGCTGCTGAGCCTGCGCTCTGGAGTCCGTGAGCCACAACTACTGAGCCCGCACACCTACAGACCGTGCTCTGCAACGGGAGAGGCCACCATGGTGAGAGGCCCCCGCTCGCTGCAACTAGAGAAAGCCCGCACGCAGCAGCAAAGACCCAACGCAACCAAAAATAAATAAATAAAAGAAATAAATTTATTTTTAAAAAGGTATAAAAAAAAAAGAATAGAAACAAATGTTCGAAGATATAATAGAAGAAAAATTCCTGAAATATTCTAAAACCTTAATCAGCCAATAAATAGAGAAGACACCTTTTGTCCCCAGGAAACAAAATAACGGCCACAAAAAGATCAACAGCCACGCAAGCCCTGATATATGAATTAATGAGTTTTAAAATTTTATAGGATCAGTTCTTTAATATATTCAGGCAGAAAAAGCAATTAGCCTACGAGGGGAAAAGTCAAGTTGGCTTCATGTTTCTCGGGCACAGTAGACAACACCAGAAGTCAGCAGTGAATGTTCACAAGTCCTTAGGGAAATAAAGCATGATGAGAATTTCAGCAAAAGGTAGAAACCAAAGAAACATCAAGAGCTGAAAACATAACATAAAATATGATGACAAAAGTAATACCAAATATGTCTGTTATATTAATAATACATTTAAAAATGCTGAATGGATAAAAATATAAACCCCCAAATATATGCTAAGTACAAGAGAAATGTGAAAAAGAAACACTATTCGAATAAGATTGAATTCACGACCCTAACTTACAAAGCCCTACAGTGGACAAGGCCCTCGCCTGCCATTCTGAGGTCACTGCTTTTCCTCATGGAGCTGCAATGGCCCTCCACTGGTTCCCTGCAAGCACCAAGTATGGATCCAGCTTCATTATTCTGTACCCAAATATGAGGCAATTATGTCAACAGCATTCGGTTAATAAACCACCTTTATCTCACTCTGTTGAAATGCCCTTTAACATATAATAAATTACCATTCTATATAGGAAAAGTTATACCTGTATAGTATTGTGGTCTCACTCCATATACTCAAACTAATCACACATGGCTTGAACACTTAACCATAAAAAAACAACTCAAAGCATTAGGAGAAAACAGGAAAAAAAAGTTATTTTTTGTATGTGAAACTGACTCTCTGTATGACAAGCTCAGAAATCAAACAAAAAGAGGAATAAATTTGAAACAATTCATTTATATAGCAAAAAATGTTAATAAAGTTGAAAGAAGATGAATAAACAGTACACATATATTTGTAACATCTGTGAAGATCTAATTTCCTTACTATATAAAGAGTTCCTACAAATGAGAAAGAAAATGCCCAACAAGCTGTTAGGAAAACAGGCAAAGAATATACAGGCAGTGTGATCACAAGACACAAAACCACTTATAAATGTAGGAAATCTCACTTTTTATGAAACATACACACAAAGGGATATCATTTTTTACCCAACAAATGGGCAAAGATTTAAAAGCTTGATGACCTGAGAAAATAGCTACCCTTATACCCAGATGGTAATATAGCATTGTCCACAAATATGTTTAATATATCTTTCCTTTGACCCAGCAATTCCACTTTTAGGAACATACTCTGTATCTTATAGCTATAATCACACAGTATTCAACATAAAAATACAAGCATGTTACCATGGCATTATTTGGAAGGATAAGAAATTAGAACCTGCACGTATATTGGTAGCTAGTTAAATGGATATAATCCATCCATAGCAATGAAATACTATGCAGACATTAAAAAGAGCAATATAGGTCTGTGAGCGTGGTAATTACAAAACTCTCACTGATATATTATTACATGAAAAATATCAAGGTATATGTTGAGTGGTCATGATTATGCAGAGCAGGTGTATACACTCTCATATGCATGGCGACTTTCTGGAAGACCCATAAGAAACTGTTCATGTTCATTATCTTGAGGTAGCAGAAGTGTTCTCTAGGTGGTAGTATGGAGACTCACTCATACCTCTCGTACTATTTTGAACTTTTTAAACACGTTCATGTTTTATTTAGATAACTGTTTCGAGCAGTTATTCTCAACTAGGGTTGATTTTGCCTTTGAGACACTTGACAATGTCTGGAAACTGTTTTGAGGGTGCTGTTGGCATCCAGAGGGTAGAGGCCAAAGATTCTGCTAAATATCCTACAATGCCCGGGAGAGTTTCCTACAGCAAAGAATTATTTAGTCCAAGATGTCAAGAGTGCCACTATTGAGAAACCCTGGATGAAAGAAATAGGTTCATTAGGTCAACCTGATAAAACTTCGAAATAATGCTGTAACCTGTTTGTCATAAGCAAAATAACGCCATGGGACAGACTGCAGGAAGCCATGATTAAATCTGTGTGTAGTCGGTGAGGATTCAGAAACGTTCGCTTCTTTTTGAGTAACTACTCTCTAGCTTGACGCCTCATACATAGAACCACAGGCCTTACTCTTTAGAGGCCGTGGTAGCAATGCATGTGAATGCAGAACTTGACAAAATTAGATCCCTAAACCAGAAACATATCTTGATAAATTATTAATGAGAAATCACTTTAAAGACTGAGAGTGAATTTCATATAACTATGACATTCTAGTTGTTGAAAATACACAGTAAGGGGAAAAGACCCTAAGAAGTCAAGCTTCTCTTTCTCAGCATTAACCTTTGCTCTGAGCAATCCTAACCATGTCACAATTTTCAATCTTTACTTCAGATTAACATCCTCGATTAGTTGAATGTTGAGATATTTCCTCTAAGTAGCCAGTGTTCTGATTCTGTCCAAGTTGGCACTGGCTGGGCCACGTGTTCAAAGATTTTTGATATGTTTGTCCTAATTTTTATCAGTTACAGGTGCCGTAGCTTTTTGAAAAGTATAAAGCAGCTCATTTTCAACATTTCCAATTCAATTTCAATCTTCATTCAAATAATCCATCATTAGATGATCAGACCTGTTTATTTCATTGGAAAGATTTATTTGGGAGAGAAAAAATTAAAACCTAAATAAACAAAACAAACACAATTCATCTCCTAATTTCAAAATCCATGAGCTGGTTTTCTCTTACACTGTAAACACTCAAACTTGATTTTATTTTGGCAAGATTTCCCTAGGTGAAATGGAAAAAGTAGGAGAACACACTGTATTTTAAAATATTTATGTAAACGTACTGAGTTTTTACTTTATTTATTCACAGGACAGGTACACGATGGCTCCCTGACACACTATAAAATCAGACTTTCACACTGGTTAGTCATATACAAATGTTGATTCATCTACAAAAAAAGAAAGCACTGCGCCATTCGTAAACATCAATGTCATTTTTGGAGGACCACGGTTTCAAGCTGCACGCCAAAGCACACAGCCCGCAATACAGACAGACTGCCCGCCCCCTCTGCTGTGCAGTTACTTGGACCACGGCTTCTACAGCCACTAAATCTTACTCTTCTAGACTAAGGGGGCAAAGATTCCTCTGCTTTCACTCTGTTAACTAGGAATGCTGTTAAATGGATACAGTCAAAGCAGAGAGCCAGGTTCTGCCTGGACGGCCTCAGACTTTTGAGCTGGGAGGAAGACTGGCTAGTAGTGATGGTTTGCCAAGCTCCTGGGGTTTCTCCTGCTCAAATGTAGCGCTGTTATGAGCGAACTGACCCAAACTTATTAAATGGTTTTTCCTTCTTGGAAAAAGATCCTTCTTTGCTTTAACTGCTGCTCCACTGCCAAAAATGCAGTAACCGTCCTGGCTAATTGCACAGACTCCTGTCTACGGGTCCCAGCCGCCACTGTACCACCTTGGCAGCTGGACCTGCCGCTGTTCAGATTCTCAGCTCCCAGCCACATACTTGGATGATTGCTTCATCCGGGAATGGGGGGAACTGTTCCTCAATTTACTCCGCTCTTCCAAGACCCACGGTAGAGGACTGAAGTGGAAAAGTACCCTACAGAGAGTAATTAAATAAATTAGCCATACGGTTTCTCACTAAAGTGGCAGCAACATCATGATCTACTGATATGCAGTCAGGTCTGAGCTGATTAAAGATATCTGTTTAAAAGTCAAAGGGCTATAATCTTTTTGGAATTCGATCTGGCAGTATGCATTAGGATAAAAAAGAAGCATACACTTCATCTAGAAATTCTATTTTTAGAAGTTCATTTCTCATAAATAAAAGGCACCTGTATATAAAAACATATCTTGTTTTGCAGTACTGTTAACAGGGGGAAACAAAACAAAACAAAAAGCATAGGGGAAAATCCCTTAAAGTTCTTTATTAGGGGATAAATGCAGCAATCCTGTCTTTTAAAATGTAAAATCTATACGTATGTAAATGAAGGAATGTATGCCAAAGAAACAGTATGAGATTGACAAAAGAAAAGGCAAAATGAATAGGTAAGTCATTAGGCAGGTAGACAGGAAATTAAGGGAAAAAAAATCAGGGATGCTATTATAGGGTAAGGATTATCAGAAATAAAAAAATAATAACACACACACAAAAAAATAATAACAGCACAAAAATAACAGTAGTAGCAAGATACCCTAGGAACTTCCCCTCCAGTATCTTTTGCCCAATAAATATGGGATTGAGTGGCCAGAGTTAAATGAAGACTATGGTAATAAACAGGCTGGGCTTCGTCTCTGAAATCTTTGGAGAGTTTTTCTTTATGGGTCAGTCCTGGACAGGCCCAATGCTAGCAGCAGACACCACATACTTACAAAACTTCTGGGGATTTTTTCAAGGCAAACCAACACAAGAAAGAAAGTTACAGAGTAATGCGTATAGAATCCATTTCTTGTAAAACCACAACAAAAATGCCTCATGTTTACGTATTTTTATGAATGCAAAGAAAAGCATGGAAGCTATTGACTACTAGTGCAGAAATAAAGGCAGCTGAGAGGAAGTTACTTTTCCTTTATACACTGCTACCATACAACAAATAAGCACTCCTTTCAAGAATTATGTAGAGGAGAAGCCCTTGTTACTCTGTCACTCCACCGTGTTCATTTCTCTCCGGCACTTTCTGTTGCCTTGTTACCTGTCTACCCCACCATCTGTGAGATGCATGTAGCCAGAGGTTATATCAATTCCATTCACTGAATTGCTACGTGATCAGGGCAGCTTCCTTAATCCCCGCCAAGCTTCATGTTTAAAAACTTTTTATTTTATACTGGAGTATAGCTGATTTACAATGTTGTGTTAGTTTCAGGTACACAACAAAGTGATTCAGTTATACATATACGTGTATCTATTCTTTCTTAGATGTTTTTCCCATATAGGTTATTACACAATATTGAGTAGAGTTCCCTGTGCTATAGAGTAGGTCCTTGCTGATTATCTATTTTATATAGAGTACTGTTAATCCCAAACTCCTAATTTATTCCTCCCCACACCTTTCCCAAACTTCATTTTTAATGAACGAATGGAAAGAAAACCACACACTACAGAACCGTCATTTTTAGTTTTGATAATGATGATAAAAGCTAATGTGTATTTAATGCCTACTCTGCACAGAACCTTCGAGCAGAACCTTCTAAATGGAGTACAGTATCTCATTTAAAGCTCCTAGCAACCCTAACAAATAGGCATGGTCTGCATTTCACAAATGAGGAAATCAGGGCACAGAGACAATTAAAGATATTGTAGCTGCTACCAAATAGGTGTTTGGTAGACTGTTATAGTTAGTAAGAGTAGACCCTGCATAATGAATCAGTGACTTTAAAAAAAATAAAACATCGAAGTTAAGGCGATTCAGAATCAAATCAATATTTAAGGTAACTAACCATGCTGTTGACAGTTTAAGATTGTGACAGGAACAAAATACTTCACAACTATAAGCACGTCAGCAGTTCAAAAAAACTTATGAACAAAATGATTCAGTCTTAAGCCTCTAATGCCATGCAAGGAAGTTAAGGCTCCTTTTCAGATTAAGCTATAAACTCCTTTGAAAAACACACCACATAACAAAATGCAATCACTCTGGTTTTAAAAACATTTCCCTGCAGTATTTTAAGCTGAAATCACACAGTTCTTCGCTAATATGGTTGAAATCGACCCAGCAGACAAAAGTAAGCCTCTCACCTTTCATTACCCAGAGTTTTTGAATAAAAAAACACAAATTAATACTAACATGACCATCTAAGTTATGTTTAAAGGGATTAGAATGTCAAAAGTATAAAAGAGAAATTATCACATGCAAATAAATATAGCATGTGATGTGCACGTAGAAATTTTCTTGCTTCAGTTTAAACATTTTCTTTTCCATTAAAATCCCAAACGATGTAAGACGTTGAATCTTACAGCTCAAAAGTCCCACAAGTTAGTAACGGGAAATCTGGTAAACACTTTCAATGTTTCCTTAATTTTTCAGGGCTACCAAATGACATGCTTATCCTATGGACCATCAGGTAAATACAGAATCGTGTTTCCTTCCCATAAAAGATCATAATACCAAAAAAAAAAAAAAAAAAAGAAAAAAGATCATAATACCGACCAGATGGAGTACGCACAATTAAATCGATTTTTAATAAGGAATTCTTGGCACAATAGAATGTAATTGCTCCAAATTGTGTCAAGGACTACTTACATTTTTTAATAGTTCAAGGCTCAGACTCTCAGCCCAAATCCCGTGCTCCAGTGTTAGAGGAGACCAAATCGCCCTGGAGGCTAGTAATGAAATAATGAAGCTTTTCATCTGGGATCACTGGTTAGGATCTGTTCTCGTCCATTAATGACACAGTTGTTTCCAACCTCCTGGTACTGGAACAGTGGCAGGGGGTTTATTACAGAAGGGGTAGCAGAAATATGTATAAGATCATTCCGTTTATGGATAGGACCTATGGCGAGTATCTGAGAACATGTGTTTTATAACCAATAAAGGAATGCTCTGAACATATGGATGGTAAGATTTAATGCCTGGCTCCAAAGACCAGGGATGTAAGAAGGCAAGAGACTTTTGATACCGTCTCTCCATCCCCATCAGCCACTTGATGCCTGCAACCTGGGCGAGGTGTGACATTTCTTTTCCTTATTTACTTGTTCTGGAAAGTGGGGGGAGAGGTCTGTCTACTCTCTCAGAGAAGGATTAGAAAAATCATATGTATTTTTAAAAGTTCAGTTATCGAACTGTTTACTAAGACCCTGATTCAAATTATGCTCTGTCCTACGTGCAGCAGTCACAAAGGTGAAGCAGACATCGTCCTTGCCCTTAAAGACCTCACTCTGGTTGAGGACAAGTTTGGGATGAATCAGAAGTATCGGAAAGTTCTTTGGGAAATGGGTTCTGTCTATAGGACTCACCACAGCTTTCCCAAAGGTGGTAGGTACTTGCTGGGTCTGGAAGTGTCAGATTCCATCATCAGCTCATGGGGGCAGAGGAATATTAAAGGCAGAGGAAAGACTTGTATGTAATCATAGCAGATGTGAATTTCCAGGTGGCCAGAACAAGGAAAATGAAGTGAGAGGAGAGGGCTGGCTTCAGACTCTGAAGGACACTGGACAGCTGTTCTTCAAGGCTGCGAACAGCATTGCACACATTGCCCTAGAGAAATTTGAAAACTATGTTATCTACAAATCTGAAAAAACTCGCTCAGTATAGATTTATTTATTTTATTGTGGTAAAATATACATAACATTTACCATTTGAACCATTTTTAAGTGTACAGTTCAGTGGCATTAAGTACACTGACACTGTTGTAAAATCATCGCCACCGTCCATCTCCAGAACTTTTTCATCGCTCCAAACTGAAACGGTTCCCAGAACCAGCAACTGCCCGTTTCCTCCTCCCATTAGCCTCTGGTAACCACTGTTCTGCTTTCTGTCTCTCTGAATTTAACTATTCCAGTTACTTCATATGAATGGAATCATGCAATATTTGTCCTTTTGTGTCTGCCTTAGCCCTCTTAGCATAATGTTTTCAAGGTTTATCCATGTGGTAGCAATTAGCAGAATTTCAGTCCTTTTGAGGACTGAATAGTATTTCATTGTACGCATAGACCACGTTTTGCTTATCTATTCAATCGCTGATGGACACTTGGGTTGCTTCCACCTTCTGGATACTGTGAATAATGTTCCTGTGAACACTGATGTTCAAGTAACTGTTCAAGTCCTTGCTTTTGATCCTTTCGGGCATATATCCAGCAATGGAATTGCTAGATTATACGGTAATGCCATGTGTTCAACTTTTTAAGGAATTTCCATACTGTCTTCCATAGTGGTTGCACCATTTTACTTTCTCACTAGCAAGGCACAAAGGTTCCAATTTCTCTATCTTCTCACCAACACTTGTTATTTTCTGTGTTTTTTTAAAAAAATAGTAGCCATCTTAATGACTGTGAATTGGTATTTCACTGTGGTTTTGGTTTGCATTTCCCTAAGGGTTAGTAACGACCACAACCAGAGGTGAAGCTTGGAGGTGACAGGGTAGAAGACGAGTTTGTTTTGGGGGCGTGTTAAATGTGCAGTACCTGTGGGCTCTCCAGGGAGAAATTCACAGTGCAAGGCTGACGCTCAGGGGAGAATCTATACAAAGAAAATGTTTGTAATATTAGTAAATAGATAGTAATCACATCAACGGGAGAAGAAGTCATCCAGTGAGGGACACTGTGTCAGGAAGAAAGAGGAAATCCATGGACGGGCCTCTGGGTGACAGCAGCATTTACAGATCAAGGGCCAAAGACAGAAGCAAAGCAAAGGCACTGTGCATTACATTTTATAAATGGTACTTAAAGTTTATAGCTCATTTATTTTAACCCTAAGTAAATATTTATTCACGGGCCAGGCACTTCTGGAAGTCTACTCAGAGGCTTTCACTTATACATGACTGGCCAGAACAAGGCACAAAACCTAGTCCAGAACCAACCATCGCTCTGGGGGTTGTGGCAGGGAGCTATGGGGAAAAAGGTTACAGATGAGATCAAGTTAGTCCAACAACCCTGCCTGTACAATCATAGCAAACACCACATGAGACAGAAGCTGAAATCATGCCACACTTTGTAAAAGCACTCGCCTACCCTGCCCTTTGTCCCAGCTGTGATGTTCAAAGTTCCTCACTATCAGTTTGGGGCCCTGACAAGTGGCAGCTTCCTCAAATGCCCCAAATTGAGAGCTGCTTCAGTAGGCTTAATCTCAGGATCTCTGAATGAATTAGAACGGGAAATATCATCAGAAGCATAACCTCTCTCAGTCAACACCACACATCTGCCCCAGGCCTTACAAAGTTGTCAGTATAGCGAGGAGTGACGCTGGTGAATGAGACTTACAGCTTCACATGCAAAACCTTCTTGAACACTTTTTCCTTTTTCTTCCCCCTTTTCTCAGCTTTTATTTTCAGAAGGAATATTTCCTCAATAAATTCAAAGCAGTCAAACTACTCTGATGGCGTTTTATTACCTTTTGTTTAATTATGGCATTATTAACATTTAGAACATAATTTAAAATAATTTTGAGGCATTGATATAGCAACTTGCCTAGTTTAAGTGTATGTATTTATGATTTCAGAATAACAGTTTAACAACCAGCAGAAATATTTTTCAGTCTTGCTAAAAGGCCTAGAACATTAATGTAGACAGAGTATCAGCAAGTGCTGAAGGCACTAATTACAGCCTGGTATGTATTTTACGGGAAGTTAAATTCTCAAAATAGCCTTTCTTGCTACAGATGCTTGTCAATCTTAGACTTCCACTAAATAAGCTAATATACGATTTAACTTGAATCTTATATATAACACAGTTAATTATTAACATCTGGGAAAAACTCAAGAATTCATTCCAGAGAAAGCCCTCTTGATTGCTATCCAAGGATGTATGCACATACATAGTAATAATGATGCATTCTTTATACTTGCACAATAGAAAACCCTTTTTCACAATAGGATATGAAGGAACAGGCATAGTGCTTGTCATTATCTAGATTTGCTAAGAAGTTGGTTCTCAGTTATTTTCATAACTTTGTTTGGAAATCCTTTCAGGAGAGGAAAATAAATGTGATAAACAATGGAAAATGCTGTCACCTTTCACTGCAGGGCCAAATTACGAGCGTACATTAATTTTATGATCATCTGAAATGTATTAATTTATTCAGTGTTTCAATGTTTACAGTATTTGATGAACGTTACAATATGTAAATAAGAAATAAAAGAGCTGATCAAAGAAAGTCTAAAACCACATATTGGAGCTTCTACAAAGAACTTTCAAAAAACAGAAAAAAATAAACTAGACAAAATAGAGATAAATACAGGAACAAAAGAAAACTTCAAATAAATTTTATTTCACATCCTCAAAGAGATATGAGAAGATATTACATCTATAAACTAAGATCGGAATGTTACTCTAAAAGTAGGGGGAGAAAGAAAGAAAGCACTTGCAAATTAAAAAGAAATTAAAACATTAATATTTTAAAAAACCCTCAATAATGGGGCTAGCAGATAAGACAAGGAATCTCTAAAAGAGCAAAGAATAAGACAGAGTAATATTAAAGAAAATATAAGCAGCTTGGGAGATAAATCCAGAAGGTTCAATATATGACTAAGCTATAGAAAGACAAAATGCAGAAAATGGAGGATGATATTAGGAAAAAAACATATATATAGGAAAATTTCCCAGATTAAAGAAAACCAGTCTTTAGGTTGAAAAGGCACATAAAAGGAAAGACGATCCCTCCCGTTCCCCACGTTTTGCAAATTTCAGAACATTAAACGTACAGAGAAGACAGAAAAATATTCTGGAGTCTAAATACAAAGGATTGGGAATCAGAATTGCATTGAGTTTCTCTCCAGCCAACCAGAAGAAAGTTAAAAAACACACAGAATTCTGAGAGGAAAAGAATTTCAGCCTAGGATTTTATATCCAGCCAATCTACCAACCAAACACCATCACAGAATAAAGATATTTCTGGTTATCCAATGTCTCAGAAATACACGACCCATGTAACACTTCTTAAGAATCTACTGATATTTGTGCATCAGGAACACGAGTGAAGAAGTTGAGAATAAAGATGACAAAGGGTCCAGGAAACAAATTTCAGTAGCAGAAGGAAGGTCCTGAGAACAAGAGATCTGGATGGAGCCTGGAGGACAGGGCTTCAGATGGGAGAGGAAGGTGGGCAGGAGATGCAAGGAAACACGTGATAGGATGGAGTACCTGGAGAGTATTCTGCAGAGTATTAAAAGTATGTAGAATTCAGTGAGGGCAAGAGACAAAAAGAACGGTGTTTAGAAACTACAGGCAAAACTGCAACCTAAGCAAGAAAGGAAAAATAATCCTAACATACTTCTTGGCTCTAGAGCAATCATTATTTACATCACTTTAAAGCGGTTAACATGGATCCGTGCATTAATAAAATGATAGATGTAACTACCCTGGGAGGAGGGGAGGTATGGCAGGGCTGGATGGGAGGGAATTCCTCACCTACCAAAACAGGAGGTCAAAGGTAAGGTGTGAAATAGACAAGCCAACACAGCACAAGCACGTCCACTGGAGATAGAAAGATAATTTCCAGGAGAAACATCCGAAAGGGCTTTTCTTTTGGAATTATGATCAGAGGAGAAATAAAAGCAGGAGTAAGGATTATCATTTTTAATGGAATGTAAATATATACAAACTCCCAATGTATACATGTGTATAAATACACACACGCACATATCCTATGCCTCCTGGTACTATGACTTTTAAGTTTTAAGTAAACTACATGTTTTATTTTGATTAGAAAATGTAGTATAATTGACTGTATTTCCCAGAAACATTATTTCCCAAATTATTGACTACCTGATGTTGGTTTTATTTCTATATTGACATTTGGATTATATTTTTCTACTGCCAAGGTTATACCACTGATGTTGCTGTGTATTTCATTGCCAAGTGCCTTCCACACACTAATTATCTACTTAAAATCATGTTATTACATCCCACTCAGCATAGCTTATATAATTAAGAGGGAAAAAAACAGGAAAACAGCTGCCTCTTAATTAAGACGAGAGGGTCTTTCAATACAGTTATGGGTATTGTTTTCTCTTAGGTGAGGCAAAAGGCAAACATTTTGTATAACTATTAAGTTCATCCCTTAAGATCCTTAACTCTAACCAGACTTACAGGGCAAACTGAAAACAGAAGGATGAAATAAAATGTAAAGATGGTGATAATTCTATTCTTTAATATTTCCAAGAAATCGGAAAAGATCATCAAAGACTTGAGGGTATAAACTAATATACCATAATCGCGTCAGTAACTGTTAAAAAATTCAAGGGGTCAACCCAGGAAACAAGCAACCTGCCTGCTGTTCCGCAACTGAAGGTTCAATCTGGATTCTCCTGCTTTCTCTCACTCTCCCTGCAGCCTGCCTCTTTCTTAATACCTGAGTCCTCTCACTGAGCCATCTGTGTCCCTGTATTTGAGTTTTCTGGATATTTATTTAGTATCACAGCAAAGTCACATATTACTGCTGCTGGAAAACAGATCAATGAATCACAGATGTCAGCATTTTAAACTGGAAAGGAATGTTTACTAGAGATAGAGTGAAAAAAAAAAAAAAAAAAAGACAGATGTGTTCTCTGGCCTCAAGGAGTTTTTTAGGCTGGGGTAGGACAACTACAGGCTGGACAATTAATTTTGTCACCATGAATGTGACAAATGCTATTAAGGACAGTCAAGGTTGCCAGGGACCCAAAACAAGGATTCCACTTCAGCTGTGGCATGAGAGACGGGTGGTAGCTCCTACGAGGATGGACCGGCAGGGTCAGGGCTCTCATTCGCTCTGTAATTTCTAACTTGCGATCCAAAGAAACAGAATCTTGTATCAGTTCATCAGCACTGAGATCGGCAGCACGGCTAAATTCAGAAACAACACAAAAGCCTCATTCAGACAAACTGCTTTTCCCAGAAGTCAGTACTGAACGAAGGTCACAGACCAACGGAGTTGAAGGAAAGTTGCTATGACAATGAATTTTGGGGGTTCAAAGCCCAAGGAAAAACAAAACCGAACAGAACTGAAACAACTTTATTGCATTCGAATGGTGGAGGCTAAGTGGGCTCCCCAGGAAGCAGGCGGTGTAGACGGTCCGCTCCGTGGCAATACATTAATTACGGCTCTACACAGAGACTCATTCTTGCAGACTGTCCAGGAGTTTGACTTTTGGCTATAACTCACTACTTACTGTTTGATCATGTGTTGGACACGTATTTATGGCGCTCCAACCATGTACTGGACTCTCCTCCAGGTGCCGGAGATTTAGGGGAAAAGAAAGATCCTTATCTCCAAGGCGATTATGGACCAGTGGGAGACACAGGAAACAGGGAGGTAAACATACAAATCAGAGCATCAGGGCTGTGAAGAAAATAAACAGGGTGTTGTGAGCTGGAGGTGAGAACCATCAGCCTTTCAAAGGGAGATGGATCAGCCCAGTTAAGGAGGAAGGGGAGTTTAGTCTGTTCATGTAACAGAACAGAGGGCAATTCCACTGGAGCTTAATAAGTAATTGGGGAGACTTCCCTGGTGGTGCAGTGGTTAAGAATCCGCCTGCCAGTGCAGGGGACACGGGTTCGAGCCCTGGTCCAGGAAGATCCCACATGCCGTGGAGCAACTAAGCCCATGCACCACAGTTACTGAGCCTGCGCTCTAGAGCCCACGTGCCACAACTATTGAAGCCCACATGCCTAGAGCCTGTGCTCCACAACAAGAGAAGCCACCGCAATGAGAAGCCCAAGCACCCCAACGAAGAGTAGCCCCCGCTCACCACAACTAGAGAAAAGCCCACGCGCAGCAATGAAGACCCAACGCAGCCAAAATTAATTTAAAAATTAAAAATAAAATAAGTAATTGGGAGAGTGGTGTTAAGAGGCTGAGGGATTGACAAGGGTGGACCACGAGGGGAGGAGGGAGGGGGAGGAGGAGGGGGGCGGGAGAGGGGAAGTTTTTGGTTTTGTTTTGTTTGTTTATTTTGGCTGCGTTGGGTCTTCATTGCTGCGCATGGGCTTTCTCTGGTTGCAGCGAGCAGGGGCTACTCTTTGTTGTGGTGCGAGGGGTTCTCATTGCAGTGGCTTCTCTTGTTGCAGAGCACGGGCTCTAGGCATGCGGGCTTCAGTAGTTGTGGCACGTGGGCTCAGTAGTTGTGGCTCATGGGCTCTCTAGAGCACAGGCTCAGTAGTTGTGGCACATGGGCTTAGTTGCTCCGCGGCATGTGGGATCTTCCCGGACCAGGGCTCGAACCCGTGTCCCCTGCATTGGCAGGCAGATTCTTAACCACTGCACCACCAAGGAAGCCCTGAGTTTTTTTAAAAATAGCTTTTTTTTTTTGATGTGGACCATTTTTTACAGTCTTTACTGAATTTCTTACAATATTGCTTGTGTTTTATGTTTTGGTTTTTCAGCCACAAGGCACATGGTATCCTAGCTCCCCGCCCGACCAGGGATCAAATCTGCACCCCCTACATTGGAAGGCAAAATTTTTAACCACTGGACCGCCAGGGAAGTGCCAAGAGTGGGTTTTGAGAAGAAAGAATCAACACCTCTCTTGGACAGATTAAGTTTGAGAGGACAAAAGAATGCAGGTTTTAATTTGAAATAGCAGTCTTAACCTGTCTAATCATTTTAAGCTAGTATTTCATATACAAGCCAAGTCACTGGCAAAAATGGATCATTTAAATTATGGCATGTGAATGTTCACTGGAACAATAAATTTTAAAATATTACATGTGTTTTTCACGTTTAGCTCTTAAGGAGGACACAATCCTTCCTCCAGAGATGTGAATTTCTTAGATCTCTTTCAACTTTTTGAAAAGCTCTCAGCTCTCTGAAAATACGGATTCCCAGTTTGGTCCTCAAGAGATCTCTTTGTTTGTAAGGTCACAGAGGTACCTAAAAGTTAAATCATGTGTAGTAAAGTATACGTATCTGAAGGATTTTTAAAAAAAATTTCAAGCATAAATATGCTTTAAGTATGTATTTTAGGTATAAAAAAATCTTTGGGGGCCAAGAAACCAGTTTGAACTTAGGTTCAAAAAAGGTTTATATGTTGTTCAGAATGCTCTTATTTCTTGCCCTAAAATTAAGGGAACTTGTGATTCAAAGCTCTCATGAAAATATTTCTAAAAGTGTCTTAAGAGACAGACTTAAGTGCACAGCTGGTGCAGGGCCCCTGTACTGCACTCAGTGAATCAGGGAACAACAAAGTACAGAATATTAAAAGGAAATTTAACAACCCTTTTCCCCTTCCTCTGTGTGTGTGTGTGTATAAAGTGATCCTAGGGGTCCTGCTGATTTGTGCGTTCCGTCTTCTGCAGTGTGCAGGAAAACAAATGAGCAATGCAAACAGAGTGAGTTTTTTTTAAAAAAGAAAAAACAGGTAAGAATAACAACCGTAAAGGAATTAAATGGTCCAAGTCTCACCAAGGGAAATATGGCAAAACATTCACAGTGACAGGATTACAGATATTTTTCCATCCTCTCTTTCCCACACGGAATAAGTAATGTGACTAAGTTAATTGTCTCACTATTGGTTTTTATTTAAAGAATTTTGAGGTTAGACATACACAGATCAATAAAATAGAATTGAGAATTCAGAAATTGACCCCCTCTCATTTGTGGTCAACTGATTTTCAACAAGGGTCCCAAGACAATTCAATGAGGGAAAGAATAGTCTTTTCAATAAACAGTGCTGGGACCAGTTGATATTCACATGCAAAAGAATGAAATTGGACACCTACCTTACACTATATACAAAAATTAACTCAAAGTGTACAATTATCTAAGAGCTAAACCTATAGAACATCTAGAAGAAAACATAGGAGTACATTTTTGTGACCTTGGATTAGGCAATGGTTTATTACATATGACACTAAAAGCAATGGACAAAAAAGAAAAAGATAAATTGGACTTCGTGAAAATTAGAAACTTTTATGCTTCAAAGGATACCATCAAGAAGGTGAAAAGACAACTCACAGAATGGGAGGAAATATTTACAAATCATATGCCTGATAAGGGAATTGTATTCAGGATATATAAAGAACCCTTACAGTTCAGTAATAGAAAGACAACCCGATTGGCAGAGAAAAAAATGGGCAAAGGATCTGAATAGACATTGCTCCATAGAAGATATACAAATGACCAATAAGCACATAAAAAGGTGCTTGACGTCATCAGGGAAACGTAAATCAAAACCACAATGATATACTTCACACCCACTAGGATGGCCATAACCAAAAAGGAGGATAGTAACAAGTGTTGGTGAGGGTATGGAGACACTGGAACCCTTGGACATTGTTGGTGGGAATGTAAACTGGTGCACCTAATTTGGAAAACAATTTGGCAGTTCCTCAAGAAGTTAAACGTAGAGTTACTATCTCTCTCTCTCTCAATATATACACAATTCAACAATTCCATTCCTAGTACACACCAAGAGAATTGAAAACATCTGTCTATATAAAAACTTGTATATGAATGTTCATAGCAGTATTATTCATAATAGACAAAAGGTGAAAACATTTCAAATATCTATCAACTGTCAGATGGATAAACAAAATGTGGTCTTATCCATACAATGGAGTATTATTTTGCCATAGAAAGAAATGAAGTACTGACACATGCTACAACATGGATGAACCCTTGAAAGCCTCATGCTAAATGAAAGAAGCCAGACACAAAACATCACATACTAAATTATTCCAGATATATAAAATGTCCAGAACAGGCAAATCCATAGAGACAGAAAGGAGATTAGAGATCACCAGAGGTTTTGGTGGTGGGGCAGTGGGTGTGATGTGGAGTGACTGGTAATGGGCATGGGGTTTCTTTTTGGAGTGATAGAGGTGTTCTGCAATTACAAAGTGGTGATAGCTGCACAAGTAAATATACTAAACCCCTTCAACTGTATACTGTAAAGGGCAAATTTTATGGTATGTAAATTATACTTCAATAAAAAAAAAAAAACTCTGCTTTTAGCTCTCACTTCTCATTCCAATATCAGCTGTCTATCTATAGCCGCCTACAAGGCATCTCATTGGATCAGCTCAAATGCTCCGTACCTGCAGTGATGTCACAGAAGAAATACAGAAGATTGCCTGAGAGACGAATTCCATTCTAGTCCTGATTCTGCCCCAAACAGCCATGTGACTTCAGGCAATCTACCTAAGCCTTCTTTATGCCTTTCTCGTTCTTTGAAGGAAGAATGGGTTGGGCATAATTTCTAAGGGATCTTTCGAATTAAAAATAATGTCTGTCTATATGCAATATATTCGGAGCACTTCACCATGGGGGGACTTCAAACGAAAATGCCTCAGAACTTCACTCGCAGCCATACTGCAGCTGGACCGACATCTCAAACACCAAATAATTACCAGACAGGTTAAACTCTTACTGCATTAAAGATATAGAGAGGAGATAGCCTCAACCACCAGAGGGCAGACAGCAGAAACAAGAAAAACTACAATCCTGCAGCCTGTGGACCAAAAACCACAGTTACAGAAAGATAGAGAAGATGAAAAGGCAGAGGGCTATGTACCAGATGAAGGAACAAGAAAAAACCCCAGAAAAACAACTAAATGAAGTGGAGACAGGCAACCTTCCAGAAAAAGAATTCAGAATAATGATAGTGAAGATGATCCAGGACTTCGGAATAAGAATGGAGGCAAAGATTGAGAAGATGCAAGAAATGATTAACAAAGACCTAGAAGAATTAAAGAACAAACAAACAGAGATGACCAATACAATAACTGAAATGAAAACTACACTAGAAGGAATCAATAGCAGAATAACTGAGGCAGAAGAACGGATAAGTGACCTGGAAGACAGAATGGTGGAATTCACTGCTGCGGAACAGACTAAAGAAAAAAGAATGAAAAGAAATGAAGACAGCCTAAGAGACCTCTGGGACAACATTAAACGCAACAACATTCGCATTATAGGGGTCCCAGAAGGAGAAGAGAGAGAGAAAGGACCAGAGAAAATATTTGAAGAGATTATAGTCGAAAACTTCCCTAACATGGGAAAGGAAATAGCCACCCAAGTCCAGGAAGCGCAGAGAGTCCCATACAGAATAAACCCAAGGAGAAACACGCCGAGACACGTAGTAATCAAAGTGGCAAAAATTAAAGACAAAGAAAAATTATTGAAAGCAGCAAGGGAAAAATGACAAATAACATACAAGGGAACTCCATAAGGTTAACAGCTGATTTCTCAGCAGAAACTCTGCAAGCCAGAAGGGAGTGGCATGATATACTTAAAGTGATGAAAGGGAAGAACCTACAACCAAGATTACTCTACACGGCAAGGATCTCATTTAGATTTGATGGAGAAATCAAAGCTTTACAGACAAGCAAAAGCTAAGAGAATTCAGCACCACCAAACCAGCTCTACAACAAATGCTAAAGGAACTTCTCTAAGTGGGAAACACAAGAGAAGAAAGGACCTACAAAAACAAACCCAAAACAATTAAGAAAATGGTCATAGGAACATACATATCGATAATTACCTTAAACGTGAATGGATTAAATGCCCCAACCAAAAGACATAGACTGGCTGAATGGATACACAAACAAGACCCATATATATGCTGTCTACAAGAGACCCACTTTAGACCTAGGGACACATACAGACTGAAAGTGAGGGGATGGAAAAAGATATTCCATGCAAATGGAAATCAAAAGAAAGCTGGAGTAGCGATACTCATATCAGATAAAATAGACTTTAAAATAAAGAATGTTACAAGAGACAAGGAAGGACACTACATAATGATCCAGGGATCAATCCAAGAAGAAGATATAACAATTATAAATATATATGCACCCAACATAGGAGCACCTCAATACATAAGGCAACTGCTAACAGCTATAAAAGAGGAAATCGACAGTAACACAATAATAGTGGGGGACTTTAACACCTCACTTACACCAATGGACAGATCATCCAAAATGAAAATAAATAAGGAAACAGAAGCTTTAAATGACACAATAGACCAGATAGAGTTAATTGATATATATAGGACATTCCATCCAAAAACAGCAGATTACACGTTCTTCTCAAGTGCGCACAGAACATTCTCCAGGATACATCACATCTTGGGTCACAAATCAAGCCTCAGTAAATTTAAGAAAATTGAAATCATATCAAGCATCTTTTCTGACCACAACGCTATGAGATTAGAAATGAATTACAGGGAAAAAAACGTAAAAAAGACAAACACATGGAGGCTAAACAATACGTTACTAAATAACCAAGAGATCACTGAAGAAATCAAAGAGGAAATAAAAAAATACCTAGAGACAAATGACAATGAAAACACGATGACCCAAAACCTATGGGATGCAGCAAAAGCAGTTCTAAGAGGGAAGTTTATAGCTATACAAGCCTACCTAAAGAAACAAGAAAAATCTCAAGTAAACAATCTAACCTTACACCTAAAGAAACTAGAGGAAGAAGAACAAACAAAACCCAAAGTTAGCAGAAGGAAAGAAATCATAAAGATCAGAGCAGAAATAAATGAAATAGAAACAAAGAAAACAATAGCAAAGATCGATAAAACTAAAAGTTGGTTCTTTGAGAAGATAAACAAAATTGATAAGCCATTAGCCAGACTCATCAAGAAAAAGAGGGAGAGGACTCAAATTAATAAAATCAGAAATGAAAAAGGAGAAGTTACAACAGACACCGCAGAAATACAAAGCATCCTAAGAGACTACTACAAGCAACTTTATGCCAATAAAATGGACAACCTGGAAGAAATGGACAAATTCTTAGAAAGGTATAACCTTCCAAGACTGAACCAGGAAGAAACAGAAAATATGAACAGACCAATCACAAGTAATGAAATTGAAACTGTGATTAAAAATCTTCCAACAAACAAAAGTCCAGGACCAGATGGCTTCACAGGTGAATTCTATCAAACATTTAGAGAAGAGCTAACACCCAGCCTTCTCAAACTCTTCCAAAAGATTGCAGAGGAAGGAACACTCCCAAACTCATTCTATGAGGCCACCATCACCCTGATACCAAAACCAGACAAAGACACTACAAAAAAAGAAAATTACAGACCAATATCACTGATGAATATAGATGCAAAAATCCTCAACAAAATACTAGCAAACAGAATCCAACAACACATTAGAAGGATCATACACCACGATCAAGTGGGATTTATTCCAGGGATGCAAGGATTCTTCAATATACGCAAATCAATCAATGTGATACACCATATTAACAAATTGAAGAATAAAAACCATATGATCATCTCAATAGATGCAGAAAAAGCTTTTGACAAAATTCAACACCCATTTCTGATAAAAACTCTCCAGAAAGTGGGCATAGAGGGAACCTACCTCAACATAATAAAGGCCATATATGACAAACCCACAGCAAACATCATTCTCAATGGTGAAAAACTGAAAGCATTTCCTCTAAGATCAGGAACGAGACAAGGATGTCCACTCTCACCACTATTATTCAACATAGTTCTGGAAGTCCTAGCCAAGGCAATCAGAGAAGAAAAAGAAATAAAAGGAATACAAATTGGAAAAGAAGAAGTAAAACTGTCACTGTTTGCGGATGACATGATACTATACATAGAGAATCCTAAAACTGCCACCAGAAAACTGCTAGAGCTAATTAATGAATATGGTAAAGTTGCAGGATACAAAATTAATGCACAGAAATCTCTTGCATCCCTATACACTAATGATGAAAAATCTGAAAGAGAAATTATGGAAACACTCCCATTTACCATTGCAACAAAAAGAATAAAATACCTAGGAATAAACCTACCTAGGGAGACAAAAGACCTGTATGCAGAAAACTATAAGACACTGATGAAAGAAATTAAAGATGATACCAACAGATGGAGAGATATACCATGTTCTTGGATTGGAAGAATCAACATTGTGAAAATGAGTATACTACCCAAAGCAATCTACAGATTCAATGCAATCCCTATCAAATTACCAATGCCATTTTTTACGGAGCTAGAACAAATCATCTTAAAATTTGTATGGAGACACAAAAGACCCCGAATAGCCAAAGCAGTCTTGAGGCAAAAAAATGGAGCTGGAGGAATCAGACTCCCTGACTTCAGACTATACTACAAAGCTACAGTAATCAAGACAATATGGTACTGGCACAAAAACAGAAACATAGATCAATGGAACAAGATAGAAAGCCCAGAGATTAACCCACGCACCTATGGTCAACTAATCTATGACAAAGGAGGCAAAGATATACAATGGAGAAAAGACAGTCCCTTCAATAAGTGGTGCTGGGAAAACTGGACAGCTACATGTAAAAGAATGAAATTAGAATACTCCCTAACACCATACACAAAAATAAACTCAAAATGGATTAGAGACCTAAATATAAGACTGGACACTATAAAACTCTTAGAGGAAAACATAGGAAGAACACTCTTTGACATAAATCACAGCAAGATCTTTTTTGATCCACCTCCTAGAGTAATGGAAATACAAACAAAAATAAACAAGTGGGACCTAATGAAACTTCAAAGCTTTTGCACAGCAAAGGAAACCATAAACAAGACGAAAAGACAACCCTCAGAATGGGAGAAAATATTTGCAAACGAATCAACGGACAAAGGATTAATCTCCAAAATATATAAACAGCTCATTCAGCTCAATATTAAAGAAACAAACACCCCAATCCAAAAATGGGCAGAAGACCTAAGTAGACATTTCTCCGAAGAAGACATACAGACGGCCACGAAGCACATGAAAAGATGCTCAACATCACTAATTATTAGAGAAATGCAAATCAAAACTACAATGAGGTATCACCTCACTCCTGTTAGAATGGGCATCATCAGAAAATCTACAAACAACAAATGCTGGAGAGGGTGTGGAGAAAAGGGAAACCTCTTGCACTGTTGGTGGGAATGTAAATTGATACAGCCACTATGGAGAACAATATGGAAGTTCCTTAAAAAACTAAAAATAGAATTACCATATGACCCAGCAATCCCACTACTGGGCATATACCCAGAGAAAACCGTAATTCAAAAAGAAACATGCACCCGAATGTTCATTGCGGCACTATTTACAATAGCCAGGTCATGGAAGCAACCTAAATGCCCATCAACAGACGAATGGATAAAGAAGTTGTGGTATATATATACAATGGAATATTACTCAGCCATAAAAAGGAACGAAATTGAGTCATTTGTTGAGAAGTGGATGGATCTAGAGACTGTCATACAGAGTTAAGTAAGTCAGAAAGGGAAAAACAAATATCGTATATTAATGCATGTATGTGGAACCTAGAAAAATGGTACAGATGAGCCAGTTTGCAGGGCAGAAGTTGAGACACAGATGTAGAGAATGGACATATGGACACCAAGGGGGGAAAACTGCGGTGGGGTGGGGATGGTGGTGTGCTGAATTGGGCGATTGGGATTGACATGTATACACTGATGTGTATAAAATTGATGCCTAATAAGAACCTGCAGTATAAAAAAAACAAACAAAACAACTAATACTAAACTTTCATTGGGTTATTTGCATGGAAATATGTTAATATAAATGTTTCAGACATTACATGAAATTTCTAAAAATCTTATATTTGTATTTGTATGGAAATATGTATGGAAATATGTTAATATAAATGTTTCAGACATTACATGAAATTTCTAAAAATCTTATATGTTCTGGTATAATGTTATAAGTAATAATCCTAGTTATTACTTTAAAATGTATATCTCAGAAATAACTAATTTTCTTGTCAACTGCATTATTATGAACTTTCATCAAATCTTTAACCGTGGTCATTTTCAAGTCTTTTGTCATTTACAGACAGTTCTGGGTGTACTCTGATGATTTTGCAAATATGTTCCTATAAAAGGGTTTCATCTTCAAGAAATTCATGGAAAAGACTCTGACAAGTACAGGTTTCTGGTAACTGACTGTACTGCTGAACTGAATGAATAAGCATTTTCAGAACTCTAATGAAAAACTGATGAACTCATAAAAGTGCTAACAAAAGATCAAGATGAAAAAAAAAATTAATTACATGGGACTGAGTGAACTGATGAGGATGAGTATAATTTTTGTGACTTTCTGTCTGAATTAAAAAAAAAAAATCCCAAAAAAAAAAAAAAAGATATAGAGAGGATATAACTTTAATCTTCCTATCAATTTCTTTGCAATTCCCAATCTCTGATGACAGGCACACTAAACCACCTTATATATTTTCCTGTTCTTCCATTTTGCAATTCCTTCCGCTTTCAGGGTTACTTTTCATTCAGAACATTTTCTCCATTTCCATCTTTTTCTACCATTTCTCCCAAATGTCAAGCCTCTTCCAGAATTTCAGCTCCTTTGCCTCTTCCTGTAAACAGATTGTCTTCCACAGTCAAAAAAAAAAAAAAAAAAAAAAAAAAAAAAACCATTCCTCAACTCCCTGCAAGGAAAGCTTTTAGAATCCCTATAGATTCTTAAAAGAAATCTGTACTTCTAGCTTCCATACCCAGATCAACTGAGGCTTAAGCTCTACAGCCCAACTCCAACTAGGATGGTACCGAAACCACTCTGAGATTTCTCCCCACCTAATCATCAGATTTAATGGCCATTTAAATCTCCTATTCTCTTCGGAGCATCAGTACAGACCCTGCAAACTCATCTCCTCTTTGGCTGCTGTGATGTGATGTGACACTGATACTCTTCCAATTTTTAGTGTCATCCCTCTCTGGTCCTCGCCT
Source organism: Balaenoptera musculus (assembly GCF_009873245.2). Lineage (NCBI taxonomy): Eukaryota > Metazoa > Chordata > Mammalia > Artiodactyla > Balaenopteridae > Balaenoptera > Balaenoptera musculus. Next base: position 3,876,627 of record NC_045802.1, on the reverse strand, counting down.
TTTCCTTGTCATGACCCAGACCCCTCTGTGGGAAGATGGGGGGTGGGTGGCCCATGCTGGGCCCTCATGTCATCCTTTCATCACTCCCCGCTTGAAGCTCATCTACTCCCGAGGCCCCAAAAGCCTCTTTACATAAGAGGACTTTCACACTGTGTCTCTAACACTGACCCTTCACCAGCCACCAGCTACACTCTGCAATTGAAAAGAATAATTAATAGCATTTATAGAGGAGATTTAGGCTTACAGAACAAGTGAGCAGAAAGGACAAAATTCTCACACAACCGGCACAAACCCCAACAGTTATCCCTCCTACTAACATCTTGTATCAGTGTGGATACAGTTGAAGAGCTAATACTGATACGTTTTTATTAGCTAAGTACACAGTTTACACTAGGGTACATACCCCCTTTTACTCCACAGTTCTATGGGTTTTGACAAATGCAAGATGTCATGTATCCATCATGCCGGCATTAGCCAGAATACTTTCACTGCCCTAAAAATCCCCTGCGCCCCACCTACTCATCCCTTCCCAATTCCCAACCCATCACTGCAATTTTAACACCTCTAAAATCAGCTTGTCACTTTTTAGCCAACCTGATTTCTCTCTGCCTGTCCCCAAGTGAAGGCTTAAGATCTGGAGCTCAAGATTTCTTTCCTCCTTCTCTCTTACTCCGTCTTCATTCATGCTCCGTGCAGGGTCTTTGGTTTCCCCTCCCTTCCCTTTTCTCTGATGATCTGTTCTACCGTAAATTATGAGATTCAGTTCAAGCAGGGAACTTGCCCGACGTGTTTGTAGAGCGAGTTATCTCCAGGGTCTGAAATAGACTCAGTCTTCAAACAAATGAGTGACGGCCTCCCACGGCATCCCCAGAGCTTGATGGTGATTTGCCCTCCAAAGTAGCAAATGCCATATTAGAGGAAGTGCAGATTGGCACTGTTTTTGAGGTTAAGGTATTTGCAATTTTTTTCACTTTCTCGTAAGTATTGAGACATACCTGCAGTGAATTAAACAGCCCCCCCAAATGATATAGCTAGCTATACTAGCAATCATTTAGCATCTATGGATGTCTTCAGATCATTGTAAGCACTTAACGTTGTAATAGCGGTAGTCTTCAGCAAGACAGTAACTTAAATATTTCCACATTTTCATAATCAGACGCCACATGCCATTTTGTAAGCACAATTCGTACTTAATTTCTGAAATGCCAGCACGGTTTTCAGTGTGGAATACGGGTAGAAACTCTACCTATATGCACAGCTTTAGATCCCAAGCCTGTGGAAATTTAAAAAGCAAATTTTGCTTTTGAGTAAATTATACATATTACAGATTTTTACGATCAAATCAAAGATATATCACCTCCCTACTCTTAAATAAGGGTAAGTAAGAAAAAGTAAGCAAACTCTAAGTATTTATCTCTAAAGCAAAGTCAGAATTTGCAGGATATGAGAATTCAAACGAGGAAAGATATTTTAACAAAATCCTTAGCCAAGCACCTAAAACACGCGCTGAAAAGCAACAATCCAGAAAACAGAAGCTGGCAACTGAACGTTTAATGACAGTGAGTTGGAAAGGTTTACATTCTGGACCCAAGACCTGAACGATTCAGAACTATTAATCGACGTTAAGAATTTGGTGGCTATGTCTGTCTAACACCTCATTTTTCTCCTAAACAAGCTTCTTAAACCTCAGCTAGCCTCTGCCTTTTCTTTACCCTAGAAGTCTCCCTGGGCTGTGATTTTAAGTTCACAGAATTCATTTTTCTACACACTAAGTAAAGAAGGGCCACCAAATCTAGACTGTGACAGCTGGGCATTCAGGCCACACCAGGTTCAGACTCTCTCTCCCTAAGCAACCCCTTTACAGCAAAAGGCCAGCCCAACTGAAACCCTGTCTTAAAAGAAAAAGGGAAAAAGTTCACTTTTATAGATATTTTTAGATTTAGAATGTGCTCACAGAAAACTTTTGACAGTCTTGGGGCCGCAATAATAATAGTAGAGAAACTAGCCCCATCTACTAGCCCTATAAATGCGGACACAACCATTTTCTCTACTGAATTGTTAGATCAATACAATTACAAAGCTACAAAACTCATTATATGAAACTGGCTAATATCACAGAAAATTAAACTCCAAAACACACGGAAATGATATTTCAGAGTTAAAATTAGCTTCCTCATCCCTTGTAGGTTCTAAATTTTATAGCTTTTCAAGTAGGCACCACTTATTTCTATCTTCGCACTTTTAATAAAAATTTTAATATTTACTAACACTGCTTCCCAACCCAGAATCCTCTCTATGTTAGTATCATCAAAATGACCCTTCTTCACAGCCCCCTGCCCCCAAGAAAATGATGATAAATTAATACAAACATTTAAAAATATCCTGGCGAAAACTAAAAAGCTCTCGAAATTTAAGCAAAACGTTTTGTCAAAGTACATAGTGCACTATACACGCAGGGCATCACTTCAACAGCATGTTATTATTATTATTATTTTTATTTATTTATTTATTTATTTATTTATTTATTTATTTATTTATTTATTTATGGCTGTGTTGGGTCTTCGTTTCTGTGCGAGGGCTTTCTCCAGTTGCGGCAAGCGGGGGCCACTCTTCATCGCGGTGCGCGGGCCTCTCACTATCGCGGCCTCTCTTGTTGCGGAGCACAGGCTCCAGACGCGCAGGCTCAGTAGTTGTGGCTCACGGGCCCAGTTGCTCCGTGGCATGTGGGATCTTCCCGGACCAGGGCTCGAACCCATGTCCCCTGCATTGGCAGGCAGACTCTCAACCACTGCGCCACCAGGGAAGCCCAACAGCATGTTATTATTAATGTGCCTTTTTCTCAGAAGATTGATCTGTCCGTGCTTGCTCTGGACGATCATTTGTTGTCTCTTCCAACACCTAACTTCTTGTTGCTCTTTGCAGTATTTCTGTGCAAGCTCTCTTAAATGCAGGGTAAGTAAAAGTGCTAAAGACAGTGTTTCAGAAAAACTGCAGATTTGGTGCTGCCCGCAGACAAACATACATCCAAGTGCAAGTACGTTCTCAGATGCACTGTCTGTAATATAGCCCCCAAATCTCAGTACTGGGATCAACTCTAACCAAGGCAAATAGTAGGTAACAATCCAATGTGCTAGCAACAAACAAGTTTCATGAGTTCACTGTAGTTTCACATGGAGAACCTAGGAAAACCTTCCAGTAAAGGTAATATGGGAGCTGGTTTTCAAAGGATGTGTAGAATTTCAATACTAAAATATGGGGAACAGGCAAGTGACATTTGGGTTCGGATGCTGATTTAGACAAAAGCACGAGAGCAAGGCAGCATATATAATCTGCGTGGTATTTATTAAATGACTGTAGCTAAATAAAATTTATACCTGGGCCAAATTTTTATAAATATACTATTTAAGAATACACATATATATTTATATATTATGGGATATCCCTTAAATTGACATCTAGAACCTCTATTTTTTTTTAATTAATTAATTAATTTATTTTTGGCTGCGTTGGGTCTTCGTTGCTGCGCGCGGGCTTTCTCTAGTTGTGGCGAGCGGGAGCTACTCTTCATTGTGGTGCGCGGGCTTCTCATTGCAGTGGCTTCTCTTGCTGCGGAGCACGGGCTCCACGTGCATAGGCTTCAGTAGTTGTGGCTCGCGGGCTCCAGCAGTTGTCGCAAGAGTTTAATTGCTCCGCGGCATGTGGGATCTTCCGGGACCAGGGCTCGACCCCGTGTCCCCTGCACTGGCAGGCGGATTCTTAACCACTGCGCCACCAGGGAAGCCCCAGGAACCTCTATTAAATTACCCTGCTATAGATTTAACTGTTCTCCAAATACTGAATTATAATTTTGATATTCAGTTTCGATTATATTATGAAACTCATTTTAGCAATCTGTTACAGTCCTGTCATCTGATTTTGTTGAGATCTGCAGTAAGTCAGTTAATTGAAAAATGAATCAAATCTGATACATAAATAACGTATTTAACTTGGAATACATAAATGTAAATCTGTTCATCAAAACGTGATTCTACAGTCAGGAACTGCTCTCCTGGTTGAAGCTCCCTTTTCTCTATCACACATAGATACCACAACGTGTCAATACTAGTAAGTTACAAATTGCTCAGTTTCACTTTTTTTTTTTTAAGGTAAAGAGAAAATGTGCAAGGCAATCTGAGTGTAAATCCTTCATGATTTTTTTTTAATCCACCAGTTTTCCGTTGTTCTACTCCTATCTAATTAGCTTTTAAAGGAAATCTCACCTTTGAGTCCTTCCAAAGCATACAAATTAATTCTCATTAGAACAACACGACTCCCTTTTCTGCACGTATATTTCATCACTTCACGTTAAGTTTATACTATATGGTTAGGACAACTTGCACTCCTAGCAAGGCGGTAACCACTGAAAGGGATGCGTGGAATGAAAGGGAAACAGAACTTCATTTTTCTTCCTCTCAGCTAGAGGAGACAAAGTTTCCATGTGGAAGGCTGGAGGTTTACTTTTATGATGAAACTAAAAATAAGTTGATTTTCAGATTTCTCTCCTGCCAAGTTAATATCTCGCGTCTAAGCCTTCTACTTTACAAATAAAATCAGAACTGGAGTGCACAATGATAACAGAACCCCAGTGGTTACGTTTTCTGTTGCTTCTCAATCTGCCATTTTCAACTCAACTTGAGAAAAGGACAACGAAAATTTACCACCTCCCTATATTTTGTGTAGGAAATGAAGGTTACTTGGGGTTATTGGGGGTTTTTTTCAATTAAAACATGCAATTCATATCTCCTAATTCTAAAATTAATTTGTCAATTAATTTTTTACTTATTTTTAAAATTGAAGTATAGTGAAACTAACAGTACTGTGTTAGTTTCAGGTGTATAGCAAAGTGATTCAGATATACATATATATTTTTTCTCTTTTTCAGATTCTTTTCCATTATTGCTTATTACAAGATATTGAATATAGTTCCTTGTGCGATAAGTAGGGCCTTGTTTGTTATCTATTTTATGTATAGTAATTTGTATCTGCTGATCCCAAACTCCTAATTTATCCCTCTCTCACCCCTTTCCTCTTTGGTAATCAGAAGTTTGTTTTCTATGTCTGTGAGTCTGTTTCTGTTTTGTAATATAAGTTCATTTGTGTCACATTTTTTAGAGTCCATACATAAGTGATGTCATATGGTATCTGTCCTTCTCTGTCTGACTTACTTCACTTAGTATGATAATCTCTAGGTCCATCCCTGTTGCTGCACGTGGCATTATTTCATTCAATTTGTTTATTTTTCACAAGTTGGCAAGCATTGAAGGGGCATTCATCATCCCATCTCTCACCGCTCCTGCCTGCTCCCAGGGGATCGGGAAAGGGAACGGAGCTGCTGGCCTTCAAGGTCTCTGTGAAGCTGTCCTATAGAAACTGAGCCTCCCTGACTGAATCCTGATGACTTGTTCCACTGCAGTTATTCATTGTGTGTATTTGTAAAGACAAGTTCTAAAAGGATATACACCTATTTTTAACAATCATGGGAGGCATCTCTTAACGCAAGACAAAATTTTTCTAAGTTCTATTATGCAGATGACGAACCTCTCATTAAAGGAGGTTACCACACAGATCACATTTTTAACATTTAAACAGTCAAGTAACATCCGTTCACATCCAATCACTTAATGATCTTCAAGTTTCAAAGCGTGTTTAAAAATCACCCAATAGCAAGTCCAAGTCCTCTGGGAAGAGGGAGGAAGAAGATTCAGAAGGAATTCCTCCCCTGATCATCCTGAAACTACTGGCCGTCTTCCTGAGAGTACCACCCACAGACAGGGACACGGTAGGCAGATTTTTAACAGCAGCACTGGGTAAAGTTTACCCACGTGAGCTTCCAAAAGAGGGCTGTGCTTGGCCGCTGGCCGGAGGGATGTAGCAATCCCGAAGCCTTAGAGGATGTGGCTTGAAGCTGAGAGACAAGGGGAGTTTTATTCAGGTCAGAATGCTAAACCACTCCAGGTGAGCGCGTCTGGACAGCCTACCAGGCACGGAAAACGCCTTAAGGAGAGAGATGTCCTGGGCTCCACAGCCCATCCCAGGAGAGGGAGAGCAGATACCATGGGAGCCCGAAGAGGAGGAAGGCACGAAAGTGGAGTGCCCACCCAGCACAGTTTAATCCTCTTTCACAGGCAGACTCTTTCCTGGTTGTAACTGGATGTATCTTATTCCGACAACTGTCCGATGTGTTCCTCCGGACAAACCTCCGAAAACCAAGCAAGGTTAGGGCTCAGAGCTCAGGTTCTGTGGCTGAATGGAAGCGGACTTGTGCTGAGGGTCAAGATCTCAGTAATTCTCGACCCGGAAAGATGCATTCTGCTGCTCCTGCCCGGGCTCAGTACAGAGTTGGCAACTGACAGCTTTTAGTAAGGGAGATCTTAGAATCTCGAGCCCCTTTTGGCTGCTGAAACCGCATCCTAACAACACGCCGCGGTTCTTTTCACTGTTGTTTACTGAGAATCACGAAGGTTAAGTTTTCCAAGTGCGGACGGAGAGGAGGAGGCAGGCTGAAGCAGGACTGGAGATGGAAAAGCTCAGCGCAACTCTAAGGTCTCGAGTCCTACTTCCCAGCCCTGAGACACACACATCCTTTGTGAGAGCTCATTTCTCAGCTCAGCCATTTCCTCCCTAGGGACAGTTTTTTAGAAAAAAAAATCGATATAGTGCCTTCAGGTGTTAGGGAGCTGCCACACAATTCCTTCAATGTCAAAATGAGTAGCTGCACCTGAAATCATATGAAAGATTTCTGAAAATCACTGGGAAAAGGGTTCTATCAGACATCTGGACCAGATTCAAGCTGTTGCAACATAATTTCTGGTGTATCTTTTTCTTGACTTCTTAGGACTGACCTGTCACCCAATTTGAGATTTTATAATCATGTTCCAGTGTTCCTTAATCGCATTTATTATCCTCTGCGCAGATTAGTGCAGATGCCTGGTCCTCATCTTCACTGTTCTCAGAGATGTTGGCTCGGCCACCATTTGACTGCGAACAAGTTACTTATAACCTGCGTGCGTCTTGGTTTCCTCACGTAAAATGGGGATCATGGTAGGGAACATCTAATAGGGGGTGGAGGGTATTAAATAAGTGAATATGTGTGAAGCACTGAAAACAGTGGATGGCGCCCAAAGAAGCCCAGCAGATACTCGCTGCTCTTGTGACTGTAGTTACCGTAGAATATATTGAGTCACTGGAAAATATTTCACCTTTTTTTTACTTCCTTCAGAAAATGTGTTGCATTTTCCTGAAGATCTGGATGCTCTATTGGGAAGGTCTGAATTTTCTTTTCATGAACATGGGTGACTGTTCTGCTCTCCGAGGAGCAGAGTGGTCCTTCGTTATGAACGCTGCTGCCGTGCCCTAAAATGGCTTCACCTGCCATCGGTAAGGGCGGCTGAAATCCTTGACTATGAGAGCTGCTTAGGGAGGAGTCCTTAAAAATACAGAGAAAAAGCTCCTTGTTCATGTGAACACAGCTGCGGTTAGGTGCAAGTCTCACCTGGGCTCCTTTCGCCAGGGTCCTGTTCAGCCCCCATGTGCCCTCCAGGGAGGCAGCCCTGTTTACAACGATTTTCAAGTGATGAACTTGTGTCATGCCCCATCTAACCATCTGCCAGAATGATTCCGTATTTTGGATGGGAGTGCACTTAGTAGTTTAGACGGCGGCAGGTGCCCATGTGTCAATACCATTTAACTGCGGCAACTGCCAAATAGGGCACTGAAGTCCTGTTTTATAATTAGGACACCGAAATGCAGAAATATTACCCAACAGGAGCTCGAGTCCAAAGCCAGCCTCCAGTCTCTTCCTTCTGGTCAGCCTCTGATACCCCTTGCCTTCAAGTACTGCTCTAATGCACAGCAGTTGATAACATTTTCTTACTAAGCATTTAAAATTGCTTGAAATAGTCTTTCTCCATTGAGGAGTGGACAATTATTATTATTTTTTAATTCATCTATAAAAGCCAAAACATTTAGCTTCAATAGACCAGGTGGACAAAGAGTTACATCAAAGTACACAACTGCTTGACGGTCACGTGCACTAAGTCACCAGGGCGGATACCTCCCCCTGTGTTCCCGTGCTTCGCCCCCAAACGCATATTTGAGGACATTTCCGCAAATAACAGATGCTTTCCTGAGGGAGCTTCAGAGATATGTGAATCACCCATCGTTTTATGATCAGTGTCTTCCCAGTAGAATAACTACTATTTCTTGCAGTACAAATGAAACAAACATAGTTTGATATTAATCTGGAGGCTTATTATACAACACGTTGTGGCCATTTGTAATGTACATCAATCGGAGATTCTCAAGAAAGAACCTTGAGCTGAGGGCATTGAAGCCTCAGCAAAACACAACAGGGAAAATAACATGTGGTAAAGAATTTTTGAAATAAAATTAACTGTGGAACGCAAAAAGGGATTTGTTTTTATTGGATAGAGACCTGATCTGCGTAAATTATGTAAGCATCTAGGACTCATGTATCTCTAAATAGGTCGGATTTACCAAGACTCCCTTCCCATGGACGACCATTCACGCTTTAACAGAATCAATCTGTGAACGCTACACTGCTTCTCTCTTTTGATTATAATTAAATATCAAGACCATTACTTTTTTTTTTTATGAATTCAGCATGGGATGTTAAACAAACCTTAGCACTTCAAAAATGTGCTATTATGAGTGGCACTGAAACAGCTAATATGTCCTTTGATATTCTACTCTCAAACACTCAAGCCATCAAATAACACTAGTTTGGGCCCTCCAACACTTAAAGACATAGTAGAAAATAGATCTTGAATAAAAGCTATAGCAAGACGACCTACACATCAAATTTCCCTGTCAAATATGCATATGTGCTTGATTAATAGTCTATATAGTTGAAGATGAAATAGTTTCCTTCAATTTATTTGGATTAAAGCTCACCACTGATTATTATAACCAATTGCCACTAAGTATCAATATAAACTTTTAAATACACAAGCACATTTTAAAGCCAAAAAGGAGCAAATTAACAGAGAAGAACTCAACAGAAGGCAACACAGCTGACTGAAATGGGAACGAAACAGTCCTTGGGTACAATGTCCATATTTGATGAACACTGTACCTGACACTCAAAAAGCGAGATAAAATTAATGACTGAGGGGCTTCCCTGGTGGCGCAGTGGTTAAGAATCCGCCTGCCAATGCAGGGGACACGGGTTCGAGCCCTGGTCTGGGAAGATCCCACATGCCGCGGAGCAACTAGACCCGTGAGCCACAACTACTGAGCCTGCGCATCTGGAGCCTGTGAGCCACAACTACTGAGCCTGCGCGTCTGGAGCCTGTGCTCCGCAACAAGAGAGGCCGCGATAGTGAGAGGCCCGCGCACCGCGATGAAGAGTGGCCCCCACTTGCCGCAACTAGAGAAAGCCCTCGCACAGAAACGAAGACCCAACATAGCCAAAGATAAATAAATAAATAATTTTTTTAAAAAATTAATGATTGAAATAGGTTTTACAACACAGCTGTTTTGTTTACCCCTCACCATGGCAAGTTTTTATTATTATATTTGGGTGCATTTAGAACTCAACTCATGCAGAGGCATAAATTACCTAATGTCCACTAGAGACCCTTGAAGAGAGCTCATGAAACCCAGCCAAGGCAAGGGCCATTTTGAAAAACTACTTCATAGCATTTATCTTTTGGTGAAAACTGTTAGTAAATAAATATGTATTACTGACAGCAAAAGGCACTGTAACAATATAAGATGCCCTAAGTGATACTTTCCCTGTAACAGCCTAATTTTTGCCGCCATGGCCTACTTTAGTATCTATGGATTTTTGGGGTGATTTTGTTTTTAATATGCATGTCAGCTATAACTTCTGGCTGTCTTTCTCCTAACCCTCTTCATTAGAGCATCTATTCACACATGTACACATTAAAATGACATTTTTCTGCATATAAAATCAACATACTATTTTAGAACATTTAAAAATGTCTGTAAAACCCATAGAAAAATCATCCATACATTTACTCAAATATTGAGTATGGGAATATATTAATATTTACCCTTCTAGTCTTTTTTATATGCACATATATTTGAATAGCTGAGTTTATATGGTATAAAAAATTGCCATTATTTATCAACAAAGCTTTCTCGTGGTCATTACAAATGCTCAGTCATCATATTTTTAAATACAGGTTTATAGTGGGGCAGTAACTGCAAATAAAGTGCCAAAAGGTTTCCCACCCACATTACCCTAAAAAGAAGAATTTGACACAGGCTAAGACCGAGGGCACAACTCAGCCAAGGGGTACAGTTTTGGGGTCAGAAGCAAAGCTGTGAATGGCACCTGTATCTGCAAGTATGTTTTAGTAGTTTTGTTTTCATATTCTTCTTCGATTTATTATCATCGTTATTTTAAATTACCACTCCAGGCCTCTCTCATTCCTGCAACCAATGAGGTAATAGGGCCCCGGGGCCTCTCTTTCCATTAACGGGTAGGACAAAGTCTCCTGCTCAGACAGCCAGGACAGGGTCAGGATGGTACAGGGCAGGTGACGGAGACCTGAGATCTCACGGGTGCAGATCAGGCATCCGGAGCTGGAGTTCTATGGGGCAAGATCCACATTCCCACAGGACATTCCTGGATTCACCTGAAAAAGCTCCACTAATGATCCCACCGAGGAACCTACACTGCTGGTGGGTAGCTGTTGAAGGACTCCTGGTGCCTAGCAGCTGTTAATTATTTTCCAGAGAAAAATTAAAACTGCTTTCTCCTCTACACAAAATTTACCTTCTTCATCCATTTTATGGTGTTTTCACCTCCCTGGGCCGTGTCCTCAAAGATCTCTCCCGTAAAATCTTACCAGTTTAAAAGGAATCAAGGCAGGGGACGTTTTTGTGCAGTACAAAACAACGAGATGGTCCCAAACATTCAGAGGCAGAGAACACCACACAACCTGCTTCCCAAACAACTTCCAGAACCTCCAGGTAGTAGCTGGGTCATACATAACCACACAATTTAGCCCCTTATCCTAGTAAACTACACAGGATCTCACGAAGTGATCACAATTCTTAGAACAGATACATTAGGGAAATACTGTCCCACCAACTCCAGATTTTAGTTCAATTTCACAAATAAATGTAAAGAAGTGCCCTCTCTATCTACCCAGTTTAGATCAGTTCCTTTCCCCACACATTATCCAAGCAATAAGATACAATAAAGGACCAGAAACAATTCTAAAGTATTAAAAAAATTTTTCTCTGTCTTGAGCCAATAAGATTGAGATGACTTCTTTACTATTTATCCATAGGTCTATTTTTGTAGATGTGAGAATGTCTTTCAGCAAACTCCATATTTCCTTTTTCTTTCCTAAAATACTTGTTAATAATTACCAGTTGGATTGACCATAACCCCAAAAAAGGAAAAAAAATTCTGTAAGTTTGACACATGGAATAACAATCCTTCTCCCTATTATTATATTTCTGAGAAAAGCTCACTGAAAAATCATTCATTCCCCCTAAAAATATACATCTAAAACAATCTATGTCAATGTGCTGACAATCTGTCATCCTAAAGAAATTCCTTCAGCTGTCATTGAGTGGGGACAGAAAAGAAATTGACTAAATATGCTAAATGAGGGCACAGAAGGTGTTTGCATGTTTGAGTTGTGGTTTATGATTTACTATAATATTCATATTTGAAGGCTAAAGAAATGTACAGAAATATGAGCATTTTAACTATTTTCTTACAACTCAAAAATAATGAGGAATACGAAGCTTTGACAGCCCAATGGTACATAAGCAAACTGAGGCCCCAACACCTTTGAATCATGTAACCTCGCAGGGATGAGAAAACAGAACAGGAGAAAATGCCCTGGTACTCTTCACATATGCACATATGAAGGGCGTGCATTACTTCCCCAGGATTCGGCTGTCGTGAAGGAGACCAAGGTTAGTTTGGTCAAATGTTCCCCAGTTTTATAAAGTATAGAACCAATATTCTGATCCCAGCTCTATCTGTTGCATTAAAACGCAAGCAAGGATGCATGGTTCAGCCTTAGCAGGCCTACCCATCAAAAATGAGTGTAAGAAAGCGTGTGGGATTATGAGAGAGAGAAAATGTGTGTGTGTGTCTGTCTGTGTGTGTGTATGTCTGTGTGTGTCTGTATAGAGAGGGGAGAGAAGTTCAATATAAATGAAAGACCTTTCTGATAAACATGGCACTTGGCCTGATTCAAATATCAAGAAGCAATTAGTAGAATCTTTCTCCCCTTATTTTTATTTATTTTTAGATATAATTTACATACAGTAAAATTGGTCCTTTTCCATGTACGGTCCTATGAGTTTTGACAACTGCATAGACTTGTGTGGCAAGAGGAAAACCTGGTACTTTTCTGTCATCCGGGCACTGATGGTTTTAATGTCACGGCAGGTCCAGTTGAAAAGGACACCAGGGTAGCCAGGGCACTGGGCAGCTTGCCTGGTGCCTGATAATTACAACCTCATGGTGACAAGATCCTTGTAACTAGGCTTCTTTTCAATGAACTGATCATTTGTATATAACACAGGGTTCCTCAAAGTGACTGGCTCAAAGGAACATGAACCAAGAGATAAAGAAACTTGTTGGCCTGATGGGACATTAATTAAAATCAAAATCAGCACAGCTATTTTGTTCCAGTGATTGCGGTAAGTAAACAAGTTACTCCCAAAACTTAGTGGCTCAAAACAAGAATGATGTGAATGCCACTCGCAGATCTGCACCTGGTCGGGTTGGGCAGGGGGCACGTCTCTGCTGCCCTGGCATCGGCTGGGGGCTGGAGTCCTCTGAAGTTCACTCACTGGTGTGTGGCTGGCAGCCAAGGCCTCAGAGAACTGTTGACCAGAAAGCTCTGTGTTTCTTCTCCGTGTGCCCTGGTCTTCCTACAACAGGACAGCTGGGTTCCAAGGATGGTGTCCCTTTTATGCCCTACCCTTGGAAGTCACCTAGTGCCCATGTAATAGGGAAGAACAAGTCTGACTCCATATTGGATCTGTTTCTTTTACTTTAACCTTTGTATTCTATTGCTTTGGCTACAAGTTAAGAATGTTGCCTGTAGCCTGAAATATACAGGATAGTCCATTCTCAAGGCTCTGACCTTTGAAGGTATCATACTTCCCCATTCATATAGAGATAAAAAGTTGCAGAACAGAGAATAACCTTTGTCTTGTGGGAGGTTTACAGGAACATCATGACCTGACCTATACGGACAGCTGCAAGAACAAAGGATTCCGCCGCCAAGAAGTTGGCAACAACTAGCCACACCCCTCCCCTTTTAGTGTAAAAGCAGCCCGAGTTCCAACTCAAGTAAGATGGTTCTTTGGGACACCAGGCCACCAAATTCTCAGTCTGCTGGCTTTGGGAATAAAGTCCCTATTCCTTGCCCCAGCGACTCATCTCTCGATTGATTAGCGTGTCGCGCAGCAAGCAGTACGAGCGTGGACTCAGAAACATCTACTGCTTCAGGGTGTTACAAGGGTCCGCCCCGAATCAGGGGAAGGAAACACAGCCGCCACCGCTCAGTACCGAAGTGACAGAAGATCTTTGTATGAAGATCACGGGACGTTAGACACGTTGGTGGAGCCCTCTTTGGAGAATACAATCTGTTGCTCTGTTATGAGCCACCAAGATGAAGAGCTACCACAACAATCTTTCAGAAGTGCAGATCTCATCCCATCACCGCTACCGTGTTTAAAATACCCTGAACCACATGCATCCAAGGCTTACCTAACGTCACCCCAGTTTTCTCCCCCACTGCCTTTTAGGACGTTTCTTTCATTCCCGACTTTCAACCCTTCAGAGCTACTCGGAATTTTCCAGACTCACTTGCACACCCTCTTCCTAGAGAAGCCATCCTTCTTTGTTTTACTTGGCTTACTCCCAACTCATTTCTTTAGGAATGACTTCTCCTGGGCCGTGGTCTCCTCTAAGATGCCGTCCTTGGAAGAAGCAGCCTGAACAGTTGTGGCTCTACCAAGAGCAGGGGTCCGTGGTCTCCTCCCCGCTTTGCCCCGGCCAGTCGTCTGACCTAGGGTTTCACGCGTTTACCTGAGTCAGTTTCCTCGTGCTTCCATCCCTCCCATCAATAGACGCTGAACTCAATGAACACCCCTCAAGCTAACTCCATTTCAGAGTCTCCTTCCCAGGGATCCCTACCTCCAGTGAACGGTTTAAGATGATTCCAGTCTTTTACGACAATGAAAAATAAAATGATCGCAACTCATGCCACTGACAACGGGGTAATCTCCCCAGAATACAAAGAACTGCTAGAAAGTTTTTTAAAAAGGGAAAATGCCAGTATTTATCAAAATTATTAATGCATCTACCCTTTGACATGGAAGTCCCACTTCTGGGAACTTATCCAGCACTGCAGCATAATTTGTTGAAGCAAAATGTTGAAGTTGGAAAAAACCCAAGTGTCCATCAATAGGGGACTGGTTAAGTAAACTACTTACCTAACTGAACACTCCGCTTTTTTTTTTTTTTTTTTTTTTAAACTAACTGAACACTCTGCTATTGAAAAAGACTGAGGAGGCCCTCTAGCATTATGTGGGGGAGTTTCTTGGGATATACTGTTATGTCACAAAAGTGGGTGCAGAAGAGGTCTGACACTTTGTGATATACATAGATATATGTGTATGCATATGTATGTGTGTGATATGTACGTATGTACATATGTGTATGTCTCAGTGTGTGTGTGTACATATTTCTTCCTATCCAAGAACATCTTCCTTTTTATTCACACTGACTTTATAGCTTTAGTACATTTCAGTTCATTTAAAATATTATATCTTTTTATTAATGTTTAAGAAAAATATTTTCGTAACTCATCATAGACAGAAAAACTTGATTTTCAATATCATTTTAATTTTATTCTTTAGAATTCCTTCTACCAACTTAATCGGCAACAACAAAGACTTAGCTGTTTTAAACAGAATTTAGGGTTCTTTTTTTCCATTTGCGTTCATTGTGTAGAAACCACTGATAAGCATTTTTTGATATGGGCAGATATCCCTTGTGGGGTTATACATTGTAATAGATGCTATAGAAACAGGAAAAAAAAGGAGAAGCAGCAGAATCCTCAGTCATGACTCCTATCTATGTAGACTAGGGCTAGAGGCAGGGTAACCATGGCACCAGCTATGGTTACAGGAAGTAGCCGACAAGGAAGAGAGATGCAGGAAGAGGCATCTCATGAGGGTTCCTGGGGGAGGAATCCCAGGGCATTTCCATCACAGACAGATTTCTATCAGACCACACAAACAGAAAAAGGAAGGAAAAACAACCCCCCAAGGGCATGTGTAGGTACGCGGCTCTTGTGAGTCTATGGCAGTGCTTATCCCAGGAGGAACTGCTAGAAAGATGGCCCAGGAGACCTGTGTTAAAACAAGGGCTTGGTGTGATTCCGGTGGGAAGAAAAACCCAAAGCTGCTGTATAACTTCCCTATGGTGAGTCTTCCATCAGTCTTTTCAGATACACTCGGGGATAAAGTAACAAGATCCTGCAAATACTCAACATGAGCTTTTAACATTTCCAGAAACAATTACTAAGTCAAATGCACGTTTTACGTCAGCTAATGATACTATGAACGGACCCCAGTGGCCTTTACCATGACCTATCAAATAGCACAGGAATGTTTTACAGCACTGCCTTTTGGGTTAAATTTCTCTGGCAAGTCTCCTCCCCCACCAAAAAAGTCAGGATATACAAAACACACCCAAGTTTTATAGTTTTAAAGTATGTTCAGCATCAAGAACAGCAGTAAGAACCCAGGAAAACTTATTTTCCATTTTCATACCAACACATACTGGAGGCCGGGTTATATCTGGTTGTGGCTTGCTCTCATGATGGAGTGTCCCAAAGCAGGTGAATTTCAAAGCACCCTGAAGGCAGGTGTAACTGACAGAACTCCTGGATACTTCAAGGTGATAGCTGGAAACCACCCAAGATCAAGGCAGCACTTTACCCACCTGAAAGCACTGACATGATCTCTGTTAACATCACAGCTCCCGCCCGGTTCATACACCAGGAGAAAGGAAGGTGTGCTTTCACGCAATCAGTAGGCACTTAGAGGCAGTGCTAGTTTGGCCTCTAAAGCAGGCAGGCAGACAGGCATCTGGATCCATTAGAGCCTGGAGAGCAGCCTTCAGTCACCACGAGAGGGCCTGGATTTGAAAGAA
The DNA here is from genome assembly GCF_009873245.2 of Balaenoptera musculus. Classification (NCBI taxonomy): domain Eukaryota; kingdom Metazoa; phylum Chordata; class Mammalia; order Artiodactyla; family Balaenopteridae; genus Balaenoptera; species Balaenoptera musculus. The sequence goes on along the minus strand of NC_045802.1, from coordinate 3,860,396 downwards.
ACTGGCAAATCTCCACTCTCCAGTGGATTCCTTCCAGCAAATTCCAGCAGAGTGGACTGCTGAGAGGCTGAAGTTTTAAGGGACGAGTCTTAATGTTTCATTTAAACGCTCCTGATGTAACTCGAGCAGAGTGTGTGAGCACCAAGGGGTCCAGGCTACTTAATGAAATCTGAAAATGCTGCTCTAGGTCAGGGGAGAAGATAAGATCACAGATGATGTTAGAAGAATTATTTCTCAGTTATGGACAAGGGCCCACATTACTGGAAAACAGTTAATTTATTAGCACATCATTTATAAGCAATGCACAGACAGGAAGCAGGCAAACTTCCAGTTAACCTGACAGATTTAATCGTGGTTGTTCTGCTCTACAGTGATCATACACAGTTGCAGAGTTGACGATTACGTAAGAAGAGCTACGTTCAGGGCCGAGCGTCTGAAGATGCAGTCAGGGGAAGATTCACCTCCTCCCGGGAAGGCTTCTGGCAGAGGGGGGAACTAGAAAACTAGATTCCTGTTCAGGGAGGGAGCAGGGACGAGAAGAGCCTCACGCCCATAACCCCAGCAGAGCTGTAAGGTTGTCAAATATGAAATACCTTAAAAGGATGCTAAGGGCTGATGTGAGAGCTTGCTGCATTGTTGACACCACGCTAAAGGCTTTCCAATGTGATTCCACTTCGTCCTCACCAACTTCTGGATGTCTGTACCTTCTTATTGTCATTTTACAGAGAAGGACACGGAGGCTGTGAGTGGCCCGGAGGCTTGCCCGAACCTGCATGGCCTGAGCTGGAGGCAAAGCCCGCGGGGGGAGCCCCCAGCCGCGGCCGTGACGCTGCTGCCCTCGGCTGATGGACACCAGCCAGGCGGCGGATGGAAGCGCGGCTCCAGGAAGACAGGTCTGTGGGCTCCTGGCCTTCCTCTGCCCCAGGAGGGGTTAAGCAGAAGGCAATCGCCAGGCTGACGCACCTGTCCACTACCGTCATCTTGCTTTATTATGGCCAGTGTCATCCTAGTCAAACTTTACTCCAGCCCTGCCTTAAGCTATGATATTACCTGGAGTTCACTGACCTCCTGGTCCCTGGTTCTCAACCCACTGGGATTGGATTTCCAGAACTCCCCAACCATGGGAAACCCTATTCGTATAAAGGAATACTACTCGGCCATAAAGAATCAACTACTGATACTCTCAGCAACTCTCAAATGCATTACGCTGAGAGGAGAAGCCAGCATAAGAAGACCACACACCGTCCAGTTCCATGCCTACAACATTCTAAGAAAGGCAAAACTATAGCATCGGAAGCCAGAATGGTCATGTCTAGGGACTGAGTGTGAGGGTAGCGGCCAATACAAAGGGGGCTGGGGGAGGTATGGGGAGTGATGGCGTTGCTCTGCATCTGAGTGCGGTGATGCATTTGTTAGGCCTCACAGAGCTGTACACTAAAAAGCATTAATTCTGTGCACGTGCATTATACCCTGTAAAATAGGACAGCGGCATACCTTACTAATAAATACCTTCAAAGGAATAAGGGAAACCAATTAGCTGAGGCTAATGAGGAGGTAAAGCTTCCAGTTAATAGCTAGTGTTATGAAAAAGCAATTTTCAAATTGACAAGTGACCCACAAAAGATTATCAAAACAACGTGCAGGGACTTCCCTGGTGGCGCAGTGGTTAAGAATCCGCCTGCCAATGCAGGGGACAAGGGTTCGAGCCCTGGTCCGGGAAGATCCCACGTGCCGCGGAGCAACTAAGCCTGTGAGCCACAACTACTGAGCCCGCGAGCCACAACTACTGAGCCCATGAGCCACAACTACTGAAGCCCGCACGCCTAGAGCCCGTGCTCCGCGACAAGAGAAGCCACCGCAATGAGAAGCCCGCGCACCGCAACAAAGACCCAACACAGCCAAAAAATAAATAAATAAAATTAAAAACCCATGAACCCAAAAGCCCAACAGATTCCTAGAGGCTGGCCTCTACTGAAGACCTGCTCAACTGATTACCTGTTTATTGAGCGCTGTGTCATTAGTCCTGCCTGGGCCACTGAGTTGGTGAATAGACAAGCACCCGGTACTACCCTGTGCAGTGCCATCTCTGAAAGCAGGAGGGCCTTTAGCCAGGGGAGCGAGCTGGAATCTGTGAGCTTTAGCGCAGATGTGATGAGCTGGACCCCTTGCTGGGTTTGAGTCGTTTATTTCTGCCACAGCACCAGGTGGAGGGGAAGAGTGGGCGCCTGCAACAATGCACCCAGCAGAGCTCTCAAAGTTCGCGCGGGCCCCATGAGTCCTTTGCATCAATTTTGTTTCTGGACTTGCACTTCTTTTTTTTTGAATTCCAGGGAGGCTTAAACAGTTTATGGAGTTAGAGACTCAATTTTTAAAACATCCATGCATAAATACTTTTTTTCAGAATACTGGATCTCTATAACGATCCTCTTAGGTAAAGCAGCTGCGAAAACATCATTAAAATAGCATATATTGTCACCTGTGCAAAGCAGTAAGAGTCGATTTTTATAAAGTTCAAAGTGCTCGGGTATCTGGTAGGGGAATCCCTCCAGACCGCTAAGCCTTCTCCGGCTTTCTGACGGCTGCTCCCCATCACCCCTCCCCCTCGCCTTTTGCTAACAACCTCCCAGCTCTAAGGACCAGCAGTGACCAGCTAGGCTTTGAGAGCCGGGTCCTAAGCCCCCGTCTAACTAGTTCTGCAGCCGCTTTCCCGCTGAAACGTAAAACCCCAGCAAAGTGCACGTTTTCCCTGTTGTTTACCCTGCCCACGACTCCTGACACCCCTCACAGAGCTGGAATAAACAGAGCGGGTGGGATGGTAAAGGCAGGTGTGGGCTCTCCTTGGTACACAGGCCTAACCCTCCCTTCTAGCCCCTCCTCATCTTTCAGGTCTTAACTCATTTCATCCTGGAAACCCGAGGCCCCTACCCTTCCCGGCTGTGAGGGAGGATCTACCCCTTCTGATCGATCTCACCTCAAGCATCTTCCTGGAAGCCAGCGCCCAGCATGGTATTGAGTGGGGGGGGAGTTCTCACCTGTGTCCCCCCCAAGAGCCAGAGCTCCGTCTTGTTCATCTGGATCCCACGACCCCAAATTGCGATGGTTTAAATCTCTATTTCAGGGATAATATTTCCAGACCTCTAGGCTAATATGCATCCCATCTCCTGGCCTGTATCCCATACCAGTTTAACGACCCCAGGAAAACATTAAAATTTCTTATATATGTTGCCAAAAATAAGTAGACACTCTAAATGGTATAAAATTCCCATTTTTCTTTTCACATCGATATCTATGTGTCATGGTTATTCTCTGTATTAGGAACCACCCACTTCTCACCATCATAATGGCCATGATTTATGCCCCAGGTTAAAACTACAAAATTACATTAAAGGTCTCTGCTTACCATGTGCCCGACGTATTGAAAGACACATTTTCTGAAATTGCTTTTACTATGGAACTTGCCTATTCCAGAATGAAAAAGGGATCCCAGTCTCCAAAAGCAACAAAGCTCCTGTCTGGTTTTCAGGCCCCTCCTCTGGCCACGCCGGTACCCCTACCTCCTTGCTTTTGCTAATTTCATTCCTTTTCCTGGCCTGAACGCAGACACACAAGGAGTCCCACCCGCCTGGCCAGCTTGCAAAGCCCCTCTTAGTCCAGCCTCACAACAAGGTTTCACCTTCTGAGAAATACGGTCCATCTGGTCACAGCCACTAGACTTAGCATTTAACTGGTTTTAATACAAAGCAAAACTACATGCCAAGTTTGTCTTTCAAGCCTTCAATGAGCTGATGCGCATTTTTTGTTTCCCTCAAGGTGACCAAAACAGCCAAGCACTTGTGACATTCTTTTTTTTAACATTTTAGCATTTTTAAAAACCGGTGGTGAAATACACATAGAGTTTACCATCTTAACCATTTCTACGTGTGGAATTCAGTGGCATTAAGTACGTTCACACTGTTGTGCAACCATCACCACCGTTCATCCACAGAACTCTCTGTGACATTCTTGTTTGTCATCGTCTGCGGGAATGCAGACAGAAAATTGCCAGTTAGTTTCTAGTGATAAAAACCCAGTTTTAATTCATGGAACTGTACACCTAAAAATGGCATATCTTACTGTATATTCATTATACTTCAATAACACTGATTAAAAACAAAATAGGAGAGATGTAGTGTGGACCATCAGGGTCTAGACCACCAGGGGCTCGAGGGAGAGATGGGATTTTATCAAAAGACACAGGAACCCTTGAGGAGTTTGAAGAGAGTAGTGGAATTCATTCGCTCACTCACTGCCCACATTTTGGGGCACCCATGCTCCAGACACTGTGCCAGGCACTGGAGCTGGTCAGATGCATGTTTCAGAAAGCTCATCCTGGCTTCATTATAGATGTTTCAATGGGCAAAGCTAGTGGTCTCTGCTATCATCCAGGTAAAAAGTACTAAATTAAGGTAGCAGCAGAGAGGATGGAAAACAAAGATGGAATATATTTTTAGTTTTACCATTAATAGGGCCACTATGAAATCACTGATTCTATCATTTTGTTCCTATTTTTTAATCACTCGAACCAATGGTTACTTTGGCCTGAATAAATTTTATATGGCACACCACACAAGCATTAAGTAAGAGCTGTCAGCAACAAAGAACGTATGGTACAGATAATAATACATGAATTGAGCATGTATTATGTTCAAGGCACTGCAGTGAAAATGGTCTAATTAGATCAACTTCATTTTGGTGGAGTATTTATGGCCTGGTTAGAGGGAAAGCTGTAATTCCACAAGGCTTTTTGTGGGTGAAGCTGGAGATGACTTGAATGTTTATCAACACAGGAAGGGCTGAACAGGTCGTAGGACACCACGGTGTGAAACACCAGGTGATGGATCTCTATGTAGTGATGGGAAATGATTCCAAAATACACTGTAAATAGAACAGGAGCTACAGGACGTATTACAAAACAGGATGACGTGTGTGTAAAACACTGATTTGTCTGTATATGTAAACATCTCTATAAACACAGAGAGAAAAGTCAGAAAAGAATACACATAAGGGAGTTGGGGGTGGAAGGACTTTCAGACTGAGACTTGTATTGCAGTGAGAGTATCACCATGCATTCCCTCTCTAGAGAAATCCGGTTCTATAGGTTAGTACACCAAGTGCGTGGACAGTATTACATCATAGGCTCTAGTTTCTCCGTATCATCTTTACTGCTAATTCAAATCATATACTGAGCCTCATGATAATGGCTAAGACTATATACACGTATGTATGCACACGTGATACCTTTTTCAGCTGGCATATTATTTTAAGTTTGTATTCTTAAATGACTGCTAGTTAAGAATATCAGAGGGTGTCTGAGATGAGAACGTCCTGGCTATCACAAAGGGCTTCTCCTTGAGTTACAACAAAACCAGTTCAGAAAAACACATAATATACTTAATTTATTCTCACATAAGTAATTAACTACAAGATAACCCTTAGAACGTAACACTATTCACTGCAAATGAGCAAATCAAATTACAACAATCTTTGATCTTTCAGCTCAAAACACACTAAAACAGCGTACAAGCAGTACTTTCCCATGTTCGAATTCTACTTGAAGTGCACACGCTGATGCCACAGAGGTTATTCGGCAACGGCAGAGGCTGTCTGAGAGAATGCTCGAACTGTCTGCACTCAGCCAAGGATTCTGTTTCTTGGTTTTAAAATTAAGATCAGGAAGCCTCCACCGAAGAGAGAAGAGAAGAAGCCTGGCGGTAATGGCTGTTGTAAAAAGCTAGTTATTTTCGGAGATTTCTGGAGACTTGGCAGTAAAGCTTAGGTTAATATCAGAGATGTACATGACCTGGGGAATCTGCACGTGATACCAGCTGAGCCTCAGAAAGGCAGCACGACCACAAAAGTGCCAAGCAGGGAGAAGGCTCTGCTGGATAAGCAGCTGGAGTGAGAATATAAACAACTGGATCACAGGGCCAGACCCTCCACAATCCACATGACATTGGCCGTGTGGCTGACAGGGTCTTGGTGCTCCGGCCGGGTGTCAGGCTTGAGCCTCTGAGGTGGGAGAGCGGAGTTCAGGATATTGGTCCACCAGAGACGTCCCAGCTCCATGCAATATCAAATGGTGAAAGCTATGCCAGAGATCTCCATCTCAACACTAAGACCCAGATCCACTCAACGACCAGCAAGCTACAGTGCTGAACACCTTATGCCAAACTACTAGCAAGGCAGGAACACAATACTGCCCATTAGCAGAGAGGCTGCCTAAAATCATACTAAGTTCACTGACACCTCAAAACACACCACCGGATGCAGTCCGGCCCACCAGAAAGACAAGATTCAGCCTCATCCACCAGAACACAGGCACCAGTCCCCTCCACCAGGAAGCCTACACAACCCACTGAACCAACCTTAGCCACTGGGGGCAGACACCAAAAACAACGGGAACTGCAAACCTGCAGCCTGTGAAAAGGAGACCACAAACACAGTAAGTTAAGCAAAATGAGAAGACAGAGACACACACCAGATGAAGGAGAAAGGTAAAAACCCACCAGACCAAACAAATGAAGAGGAAATAGGCAGTCTACCTGAAAAAGAATTCAGAGTAATGATAGTAAAGATGACCCAAAATCTTGGAAATTGAATGGAGAAAATACAAGAAACATTTAACAAGAACTTAGAAGAACTAAAGAGCAAACAAACTATGATGAACAACAGAACAAATGAAATTAAAAATTCTCTAGAAAGAATCAATAGGAGAATAACTGAGGCAGAAGAACAGATAAGTGACCTGGAAGATAAAATAGTGGAAATAATTACTGCAGAGCAGAATAAAGAAAAAAGAAGGAAAAGAATTGAGGACAGTCTCAGAGACCTCTGGGACAACATTAAATGCACCAACATTCGAATTATAGGGGTCCCAGAAGAAGAAGAGAAAAAGAAAGGGACTGAGAAAATATTTGAAGAGATTATAGTTGAAAACTTCCCAAACATGGGAAAGGAAATAGTTAATCAAGTTCAGGAAGCACAGAGAGTCCCATACAGGATAAATCCAAGGAGAAACATGCCAAGACACATTAATCAAACTATAAAAATTAAATACAAAGAAAAAATATTAAAAGCAGCAAGGGAAAAACAACAAATAACATACAAGGGAATCCCCATAAGGTTAACAGCTGATCTTTCAGCAGAAACTCTGCAAGCCAGAAGGGAGTGGCAGGACATATTTAAAGTGTTGAAAGGGAAAAACCTACAACCAAGATTACTCTACCTGACAAGGATCCCATTCAGATTCGAAGGAGAAATTAAAACCTTTACAGACAAGAAAAGCTAAGAGAATTCAGCACCACCAAACCAGCTTTACAACAAAGGCTAAAGGAACTTTTCTAGGCAGGAAACACAAGAGAAGGAAAAGACCTACAATAACAAACTTCAAACAATTAAGAAAATGGTAATAGGAACATACATATCGATAACTACCTTAAATGTAAATGGATTAAATGCTCCAACGAAAAGACACAGACTGGCTGAATGGATACAAAAACAAGACCCGTATATATGTTGTGTACAAGAGACCCACTTCAGACCTAGGGACACATACAGACTGAAAGTGAGGGGATGGAAAAAGATATTCCATGCAAATGGAAAGCAAAAGAAAGCTAGAGTAGCAATTCTCATATCAGACAAAATAGACTATAAAACAAAGAATATTACAAGAGACAAAGAAGGACACTACATAATGATCAAGAGATCAATCCAAGAAGAAGATATAACAATTGTAAATATTTATGCACCCAACATAGGAGCACCTCAATACAGAAGGAAAATGCTAACAGCCATAAAAGGGGAGATCGACAGTAACACGATCACAGTAGTGGACTTTAACACCCCACTTTCACCAATGGACAGATCATCCAAACAGAATATAAATAAGGAAACACAAGCTTTAAATGATACATTAAACAGGATGGACTTAATTGATATTTATAAGACATTCCATCCAAAAACAACAGAATACACCTTCTTCTCAAGTGCTCCTGGAACATTCTCCAGGATAGATCATATCTTGGGTCACAAATCAAGCCTTGGTAAATCTAAGAAAATTGAAATCGTATCAAGTATCTTTTCCAACCACAACGTTATGAGACTAGATATCAATTACAGGAAAATATCTGTAAAAAACACAAACACATGGAGGCTAAAGAATACACTACTTAATAACCAAGAGATCACTGAAGAATCAAAGAGGAAATCAAAAAATACCTAGAAACAAATGACAATGAAAACACAATGACCCAAAACCTATGGGATGCAGCAAAAGCAGTTCTAAGAGGGAAGTTTATAGCAATACAATCCTCCCTCAAGAAACAAGAAACATCTCAAATAAACAACCTAAACGTACACCTAAAGCAATTAGAGAAAGAAGAACAAAAAACCCCCCAAAGTTAGCATAAGGAAAGAAATCATAAAGATCAGATCAGAAATCAATGAAAAAGAAATGAAGGAAACAATAGCAAAGATCAATAAAACTAAAAGCTGGTTCTTTGAGAAGATAAACAAAATTGATAAACCATTAGCCAGACTCATCAAGAAAAAAGGCAGAAGACTCAAATCAATAGACTTAGAAATGAAAAAGGAGAAGTAACAACTGACACTGCAGAAATACAACGGATCATGAGAGATTACTACAAACAACTCTATGGCAATAAAATGGACAACCTGGAAGAAATGGACAAATTCTTAGAAAAGCACAACTTTCCGAGACTGAACCAGGATAAACAGAAAATATAAGCAGACCAATCACAAGCACTGAAATTGAAACTGTGATTAAAAATCGTCCAGCAAACAAATGCCCAGGACCAGATGGCTTCACAGGCAAATTGTATCAAACATTTAGAGAAGAGCTAACACCTATCCTTCTCAAACTCCTCCAAAATATAGCAGAGGGAGGAACACTACCAAACTCATTCTACAAGGCCACCATCACCCTGATACCAAAACCAGACAAAGATGTCACAAAGAAAGAAAACTACAGGCCAATATCACTGATGAACATAGATGTAAAATTCCTCAAACAAATCCTAGCAAACAGAATCCAACAGCACATTAAAAGGATCATACACCATGATTAAGTGGGGTTTATCCCAGGAATGCAAGGATTCTTCAATATATGCAAATCAATCAATGTGATAAACCATATTAACAAATTGAAGGATTAAAAACCATATGATCATATCAATAGATGCAGAAAAAGCTTTCAACAAAATTCAACACCATTTATGTTAAAAACCCTCCAGAAAGTAGGCATAGAGGGAACTTACCTCTACATAATAAAGGCGACATATGACAAACCCACAGCCAACATCATTCTCAATGTTGAAAAACTGAAACCATGTCCACTAATATCAGGAACAAGACAAGGTTGCCCACTCTCACCACTATTTTCAACATAGTTTTGGAAGTTTTAGCCACAGCAATCAGAGAAGAAAAAGAAATAAAAGGAATCCAAATTGGAAAAGAAGAAGTAAAGCTGTCACTGTTTGCAGAGGACATGATACTATACATAGAGAATCCTAAAGATGCCACCAGAAAACTACTAGAGCTAATAAATGAATTTGGTGAAGTAGTAGGATACAGAATTAATGCACAGCAATCTCTTGCATTCCTATACACTAATGATGAAAAATCTGAAAGAGAAATTAAGGAAACACTCCCATTTACCACTGCAACAAAAAGAATAAAATACCTAGGAACAAACCTACCTAAGGAGACAAAAGACCTGTATGCAGAAAACTATAAGACTCTGATGAAAGAAATTAAAGATGATACAAACAGATGGAGAGATATACCATGTTTTCGGATTGGAAGAATCAACATGGTGAAAATGACTATACTACCCAAAGCAATCTACAGATTCAATGCAATCCCTATCAAACTACCAATGGCATTTTTCAAAGAACTACAACAAAAAATTTCACAATTTGTATGGAAACACAAAAGACCCTGAATAGCCAAAGCAATCTGGAGAAAGAAAAACGGAGCTGAAGGAATCAGGTTCCCTGACTTCAGACTATACTACAAAAGCTACAGTAATCAAGACAGTATGGTACTGGCACAGAAACAGAAATACAGATCAATGGAACAGGATAGAAAGCCCAGAGATAAACCCATGCACATATGGTCACCTTATTTTTGACAAAGGAGGCAAGAATATACAATGGAGAAAAGACAGCCTCTTCAATAAGTGGTGCTGGGAAAACTGGACAGCTACATGTAAAAGAATGAAATCAGAACACTCCCTAACCATACACCAAAAAAACCTCAAAATGGATTAAAGACCTAAATGTAAGGCCAGACACTATAAAACTATTAGAGGAAAACATAGGCAGAACACTCTATGACATAAATCACAGCAAGATCCTTTTTGACCCACCTCCTAGAGAAATGGAAATAAGAACAAAAATAAACAAATGGGATCTGATGAAACTTAAATGCTTTTGCACAGCAAAGGAAACCATAAACAAGATGAAAAGACAACCCTCAGAATGGGAGAAAATATTTGCAAATGAAGCAACTGACAAAGGATTAATCTCCAAAATTTACAAGAGGCTCATGCAGCTCAATATCAAAAAAAAAAACAACCCAATCCAAAATTGGGCAGAAGACCTAAATAGACATTTCTCCAAAGAAGATATACAGATTGCCAGCAAACATATGAAAGGATGCTCAACCTCACTAATCATTAGAGAAATGCAAATCAAAACTACAATGAGGTATCACCTCACACCAGTCAGAATGGCCATCATCAAAAAACCTACAAACAATAAATGCTGGAGAGGGTGTGGAGAAAAGGGAACCCTCTTGCACTGTTGGTGGGAATGTAAATTGAGACAGCCACTATGGAGAACAGTATGGAGGTTCCTTAAAAAACTAAAAATAGAACTACCATACGACCCATCAATCCCACTACTGGGCATATACCCTGAGAAAACCGTAATTCAAAAAGAGTCATGTACCAAAATGTTCATTGCAGCTCTATTTACAATAGCCAGGACATGGAAGCAACCTAAGTATCCATCAACAGATGAATGGATAAAGAAGATGTGGCACATATATACAATGGAATATTACTCAGCCATAAAAAGAAACGAAATTGAGTTATTTGTAGTTATAAATTTGAATATTACTTGAATACTATTTGAATATTTGAAATTTGAATATTAATTTGAATATTACTCAGCCATAAAAAGAAACGAAATTGAGTTATTTGTAGAGAATGGACTTGAGGATGGGGGAGGGGGAAGGGTAAGCTGTGAGAAAGTGAGAGACTGGCATGGACATGTATACACTACCAAACGTAAAATAGATAGCTAGTGGGAAGCAGCCGCACAGCACAGGGAGATCAGCTCGGTGCTTTGTGACCACCTAGAGGGGTGGGATAGGGAGGGTGGGAGGGAGACGCAAGAGGGAGGAGATATGGAGATATATGTATAGCTGATTCACTTTGTTATAAAGCAGAAACTAACACACCATTGTAAAGCAATTATACTCCAATAAAGATGTTAAAAAAAAAATAAAACAAAATTGAAACACCCCCCCCAAAAAATATAAACAAAGAAACAAATAAATAATAAATAAAATTAAGATCGCCCAGAAATACTAAGGAGAAAATTGGGCATGAATCAGTGGAGACATTTTATTTATTCATTCATTCATTCATTCATTTTTCATCTTGTAAAGAATGTTTAAAAGGCTGTTTAGAAAAGACCATTTAATCCCTGTTGCTTGGCCACAACTGAAATACTAATGTAAGGAACTCGCCCAGCACTTTCAGAATTGAAAACGTTCCAAACAGCATTTTTCAGACAGACTGAAACTGTACTCGTCGCAGCCTCAGCCCACTTGAAGTTTTTTTTTAAGAAAAGGAAAAAGGCAAGATAGTAGGTGTAAATGACTAAGAAGGGCCCCCAAGGAAGCTCTGGAAAGCTCAAGGGTTGGGGCTTCATGGAGAATGTCTTGATAAGAAGTCTAGACTATCTGTAATGTGCTGATTGTGAGGAAAACCAGATTATTGAGAAATCTTCTGAAGCCAGCACCTCCAGGAGATGAAAAAGCCCGTGAAAGTTGGGCTGCCATGTGGGACAGGGACTCCAATGCTCGTCACTTCAGTCCACAGCACTAATTATCTACGACCCCAAGTGACATTCAGGAGTGACTCCTATCACAGACGCAAAAAATGCCCCGGGGTGGGAGGCAAACATCTTTAAGCGCCTAAAGGGAATTGTAAAAATGTGGACAGAAAGAAGACAGAAACCACAAAGTCCATTACGTGTAACATCGCAAAGTTCTTACTCGGAGTGGGTTGAGGTGAACACGGCAGCACAAGGCGAACAGACAAGGCAAGGGGGCTGCCCTTTGTGCAGATTAGAAAAATGCATCTCTTTTTCTAGGTGTTCCTATGTTTCAGCCCTATTGACCGCTTTGGCTGGGCAGCCTTGTGCAGTGCACAACCTGCGCAACTTGGGAAAATTACTTGGTAGGAGTTTAGTTAGAGAGTGAGTGAAGTGAACCTCTAGGTCTGACCTGCATATTCAACTGGAAGGAATAGACAATTTGGTAAAGAAATGGTTAATCACAGTTCCATGAGCAAACCACCTGTTCAATGATCTGAGTTGAGGATTTTAAGGGACCACATCAGAAAAAGTGGATATATGCCTCAGTTATTATTTCTGCCAAGAGTTGAGAAATCAGACACAAAATAACCCACAATAGAAGGAGATATTAGCACCACACACAGTGACCATTGCTTTTCTATTTTCCCATAGAGTGACTGCCTGCTTCCTCTTTCGGAAACATGTCTGGAAATCTCTTAGTCATGACGGCCACGCCTTTATAGCAAAGCTATTCTTCAAAAGGAGGAACGAGGTGGCTGGTGGTCCCCCCGGGACCAAACATGAAGCGCCTTTTCCACTTGTCCCTCAGCCCGCCCCATCCACCCTGCTAGTTCCTCCAGACAGCACATTTATTTCACTTACAACTGAATCAGCATCTTGAAAAACAGGCTGACAACTCAATGAGTTCATTGAGAGATTTTTAATTACATTCCTGGCTTCCTCCCACTCAATCCCACATCCTCCCTGCTGAAGTGGCAGCATCCAAATATCCCAGAAGCAATAAATGAAAGCTCAGGAAACCGGCAGATTCCATGAGACATCCAGCCAGAAACCCTTTCATTCGAGTAAAGATAAAAACAGATGGGTTGCCTAGGAATGTCTCCGTGCCCACCAAGAAAGGAGCCACCGTCTGCTGCCCAAGCTCTGGCCACCTGGAGGAGGAGGGTATGAGTGACAGCAGGAGGGACACGCAGAGGAGGACCTTCCCCTGTCCGTCTGTCCGTTGGGGAGAGGGAGGAGGGCATGCAGTGTGGAGAAGGCATCCCAGGACTCCTGGCTTTTGATCCCGAGAACCTGGACCTGGAAGGTGTCCCTGGTTTCAAAGAGGCTGTGTCTGTCACAGGTCTCGATACATCAGAGGAGTATCTTTGTACTTTTCCCTGAACAAAATCCTTCCTTGAAATGATCTAATTACCTAAAGGCTGTCCTCTTCAAGGAAGAAGCAGCCCTTGCTCACCTCTATGATGTAGAGGACCACGTTCTTGTAGAAACAGTACAGGATACACTTGGTCACCCGGTTGTAACTCCAGGCGCCGTGAACCAGCAGGAGCTTCTCCAAGTAGGAAAACTGAAAAAGGAAAGAAAAAGGGTCCAGGAGAGCCCATCACTTGGGAAGGAGAATCACAGAATGTCCTCTGGAGGAGAAGACCGGTAGGGAGTGGGGCTCAGATTCTGCAGGTAACCCAGGAACATCATTCCCTCTAAAGGCAGAGCTTTCAGGCCAGGTGAGAATGACTAAAGTCTCCTCTTAAATCTACAGAATTTTTATTATCCCCAAACACACAGCTGGACTTCGAATGGCTATTCTTGTGAATAATCTATTTATGCAACTTCTTTTTTAGGATCTTAATTATTAAAAGAAGGTGACCAATCAGAACTGGAAGAAAAGAGCAGTGGGAATCAGATGCTTCTATTGAATCACAGGTTTTATGATGACAACAGGAACAAGGGACAGGGACACCCGTGCACCAGTATCCTTGTAAAAAGAAGGGATGCACATACATGCGTGACCTGTTTCCGCTGCCAGCCTGCAGGTTAAAGACAGTGAGACTCACAGACGCAGACACACACTCTGCCCTCCACTTCTATACCCATGTCCTTCCCCTTTTTGTGGCCTCCGACAAGTACACAGCCCCTCTCGCTGGAGTGCGATGCAGTCATCCATCCAAACAAACACCAACAGGCAGCTGCTACTAAGTTGAGAGTGATGTAACAGCTTAGCTCTCACAGTCTGAAATATTCAGCAATATTCCAATAAAATACTTGAATCCTCCTTGTGGCAGGGGGTCACCACTCCAATCATATCTCCTCAGCCTCCCCTCCCCTTAGCCTGGCTTTGCTCTTTGTGTCCTCTTTCACAAAGGTCCCCAAAAAGTGTGAACAAGGAGCCGGAGGGAGGGAAATGGGTTGTTTTTCGGGGTTGTAGCCTGGGCGTGCTCTGGCGTGTATGCACCGTCTGTGGGTGCAGCTCTGCTTAAATTCACAGTATATTCAATTGGCCTCGCCTGGTGCTGAACCCCTCCTTGGCTGCCTTGAACTAAAACCTTAACTCCTGTTCTGAGTCGTAGGGCAGTCCACAAACTCAAACTCTTGTTTACTTTCCCAGGAGAGATAACCAGGTCGGAGTGAGAACATCCACAGATACTAGAAATCCTGTTGTTATTGTAAACTTCGTATTCGTTCCAGATGACTTTTGAGATTATATTGAACTATCTGTAGAAAAGAAAGGCTGCCTGAAAATATAGCATCTTTTTAAAAATACTTTTTCAAGAGGAAGGCATGCAATAGTTTGCATTAGCACTAAGAACAGGGGCTCAATCCCACGTGAATCGCATCTCGGCGAGTTCCTGCAGATGGGGGAAGGCAGATGTCTCATCTACGTGCTGCTCGAAAAGCTGAATGAGACCCCAAAATGGGAGGAGTAGGTACATATGGAAAAATAAAACTCTCCATAAAGGCTCATCAAGGATTCCAGAGGGGAACGGGGAATCATAAAATAACTAGCGAAACAAATAAAAAGGAAGTTTGCATTTGACCTGGACCCCCTGGTGTTCAGCCTTCAATGGGTACAGAGAACATCTGCTGGAATCATCCAGAAGGCGCTGGCTTGGCGCTACAGTGATTTCTTTTCAGAAAAAAAAAAAAAAAAAACAGATCCTAAATCGAAATGCTGTTTTCATGAGGTCTCTCAAAAAACATTAAGAAGGCGGGGGGCACAAATGACCCTCTCCCGAGGAGAGCAGGCAGCAGAGGGCTGGAGACTCGGCACTACACGGGCGGCCCACGCACAGCAAAGAAGCAAGACAGGCGCCGGCCGGCAGTCCCAGGGCCGCTCCTGCGGACAGAAGCACGGGCCAGTGGGGAAGAAATAGAACCAGAGCCTTGCCGACTTCATCATTTTCCCAAGGACAAGTCTTTGAGCTAACTTCTTCCCTTCCGGAACGACTCTCCAGGGCACGTTCTCGAAAACCCAATCAAAAATGTATTCGTCCACGTGAAAATAAACAGATCAAGGGCAAGGCGTTAACTTCAACCAAAGACATTGATTATTTTATTAACTTCAGCTAAAGGAATTCAGCAAATTGTGGCATTTCCTACCTCGTAATTAAGGCAGAGGAAGCATACTGTCGGGTGGAGAGGGTGTAGGGCAAGGAGAACGCAGCCCCAGAATAACGGGATCTCTGCCTAAGCGTGAACAGGACGGCGGGCAGGTAGGATGGCAGTCATATGGGGCCACCCGTCAGCTCCTCTGGCAGAGATGACTTATGCTGGACGGGCAAGAAAACCCCTAACTAGAGTGACAAAGTCCTGCTCCCCTCTCGGCCCTTCCTTGATTTTGATTTGCTTTTAATTTTGATTGGCCTTTAATAATCTGAAGAGACCAATTGCTCCAGATCCCACATCCTATTAGTACAGTTTCAATAAAGCACGTCATGGAATCTCCCTTCCCTAGACATTTGAAGGAAAAAGACAGGCAAATATTTGCCTGGAGCTCCTAGGAAATCTCTAAAGATCCCTGCCAGCCAGATGATGCTATAACTCAAGTATTTAATAATGCTGGGGTGTATAACATCTACAGTTGCTGACAGACTACAGGAAGCATGAGCCCCACAGGCCTTGGAGTAGTTGACTCGGGAAAGTAACTGGGCAGGTGTGCGGGGCTGGTCCCCCAAGGTCACGTGCAGGCCCGCTGTTCTCTGACCCTGGGGGCTGAGACCCATGGCAGGTCACCTATTGTGAAGGAGCCCTGGTTTCCCCACCTGTAAAATCGGAATTCATTCTTCCTACCGACTTCAGCGATCATCTTGAGGATTTACTTGAAAGCAACAAAGGAACAAGGCTGATTTCATGCCCTTTTCGGAGCCATGAGGATCCTGCAGTTCTTCCCTGTGTTTGTACAACCACCAGCTGGGAGGGAATTGGAGATGGGATCTAAGGCACGGCCCCCCTCCGGGAGGTGGAGCTCCCAAAGCCGCAGAGGACCAGCTTGCAGCAAGCTCCTCCACGTTTCAGATGCAGCCCCATATTTCAGCTTGAAGGAGGAAACAGCCATTCTTACTGTGTTCGCGTGATTAGGTTAACACATTCTTCAGAAGACTGAACAGTGGAGGAATACGAGGGAACTCTAGCCAACGAGCAGGCATTGAATCCCAGCACACTGTGACCCAGAGACAGGAGGAAACAGTCTGTGCTCTCCGCGATGTCTAGATTTTCCGGATGGTCAAGCAGCATCAACGGTCTAGATATGCACCCCAGGGATCAGGAGGTTGGCTATTTTCCTTCACTTCTGGGCTGTCACTGTGGAGTGGACATTTCTTTCAGCCTCAGGGCTGCCGGGACAGGAAGTACTAAGGATGTCAGGAGCCTCTGCTGAAACGTACGGTCCAGAGAGGAACGGGCTAGATGTGGCCGAACTGCCAGAGGCTTTGTGCTGCTGACCGCAGGGCAACTGCCGCCCAAACCCAGGGCTCATGCTCCGGGCACTTCACCTGACAGCAGTGGTCCTGGACAGCCCTGGACACAGCCCCGGAGGGCGGCGGTTGTGAATCCCTGACTCCCCCTGACCTTAAACAGCTGATGAGAGAGGGTTCCAGCACCTTCTGGAAGAGGGGAGATCAGGATAGGAATTGCAGAGAACGGATGCTATGAGCACAGCCATCCTTGGGCACGGGACATGCAGGAGATGCAGAGTTGAGGGAAAGAGATTATTATTATAAAATCACTGAGACCCATCTATCAGGAATGACATCTCACCTGGACAACAGAAAGCCCAGCCTGCCCCACAGCTGGAAAGGAAACCCAAACCGCAGGACAGGGCCTCGTAACTGCACAAGATCGAGGCAACAGAGAAACCCAAATACACTGGTGGTTTCTCCTCCATGCGGCTTCCAAAGGGGTGGCAGAGGTCTAGGGCTGGACTGAAGGTCAAGCGCCAGCCAGGCCTTCATGCCCAGCGGACCCTGTCGACAAGACGGGACGGCGGGTCGACCACACCACTGACCTGTGCGATGGCGTAATCCGAGTTGTTGGTGGCCTGCATGCCCTCGTTGCCACTGATGCCCACACCCACGTGGGCCGTCTGGATCATCCCGACGTCATTGGCACCGTCCCCGATGGCCAGGGTGATGGCCTTCACCCGCTTCTTCACCACCTCCACTATCTCCGACTTCTGCAGAGGGGACACTCTGGAGGAGAAGAGAGAGGAGTTATGACTCCATGCGTATGTCCAGAGGAAACAGCTGTAATCTACATTTCGCTGCATTAAAAGGGCAGTTATTGGACAATTTCCAAATTCAATACAGACGTTTTAGGCTCATGTGCAAAGAAGCTTTCAGAAAACAGTAGCTTGTGGCTTTCAAGTATTTGCCAACTTCACAGATGAAATACACAACTCAAACTAACTTAAAGCACAGCCCGTTGGTAATCACGCCGCTCAGCGGGAGCCGTACATGCAAACTCCTCCTGGGCACGTGTGCCCTCCCGAATGAGCAAGGCAGCTAAGCTGGTTACAGAGGCCTTAGGATATGTCTTCCCGATAAATCAGAAAACTAGCACAGACCCCAGTTTGGCTTTGCCGTCCACCATACATAATCCAGGGCTGGCAAGGGAATTTTCTATAAAACCTGCTTTCAGAGAAGGGAACGAAAATTGGCAGGGCTTGAGAAGTGCAGAAAGAGGAATAGTGTGTGAGAGGAAAGAAGAAAGACTCCTCCATCCCTACCCCAGAGATAGAGGCAGCGTTTGAAGGGCAGTCAAGGCAGAGGGTCGAAGAAGAGGAGCCCCAGGGCAGTAGGTCTATAAAAACTGAACTGCGCACAAGCACGGCCCCAAAGGAGAAGGTAAAGTAGCCAGTACCTAAGAGGGGTTGTTTCCACAGAGAATCAACGAAGCTGGGCTATTTTCCATAAGCCCCCCTGGGAAGAAGAGCCAGTATAAACCTACGGCGTCCAAAGCACAGCAATGTTAATTATGAGGAAGTGTTTGTTCAGAGTATAAGACCAGATAATAAAACAACATGATAAAACCACTAGTACATCAGGACTGACCTATTCTACATTTTAAATTGGTAAGCTGATATTTGATCTGTGAAATGTACAGATAAATCCCTAAACCACTCACACACACACACACACACACACAGAGCAAAAGACCATTCTGAGCTTCCCGGAGATGGACCTCCACACTTACGTATGGACTGCACTTACAAGCTAGAAGGGACCCTCAAAGACTCTCTCAGTAGCATTTTCATATGGCCTCCAACCCACAGAAATACCTGTTTCCAACAGAAAACTTCAATTTTACCAACCCTGGAAGGAAATGCGTTTGGTGAGACAGCAAGCTGAACTCGCAGACAGGTATTCTGGAAGCCTTTGCTCAGTTACAAAGAAATGAGGACGAGCAAGTTGGAAAAACAGAATCTAAGTGTCAAAAGGGCTGTAGGAACCATGTCGTGTGACCTACTCTCTCTTGCATCATTTCCACAGGTATTTTCAATGATGGGTTGGAATTTACTGCCTCCTTGGGGAAGTTGCAACCACTGAAAATTATTACTGCTTTTTTGTTGTTGATAAGCATAGTTAAAAGTCCTAATCGTGTCCTTCGGGTTAGAGCAGAACAAACGTAACTCCTCTTCCAGATACTAACAAGGCTGAAGTATGACGACACCGATCACCTCTTTCCTCCTAAAGCCCGGTTTCTGTTGGCTCAGTCGGGTCCTCCATCCGTCATTTAACAGGCAAGCTGCAGAACTTAAAAAGAGCTTCCAAGGAGGGTCTTCTAGACAGCTGAGAGCAGAACAGAACAGACCACCATCTCCCTGGTAGCAGATGACAGACCTACTTTAATGTAGCCTGAAAGGAAATTACTGGAAACTGTCACTGTTTATCCCTGAGCTTCTAGTCCACTACGTGAAAGCAATTAAACAATTTTAACATACAGGGGTGTAAGCTCTGTCTGTCCCCTCCAAGTGCATGCGACTGCTACCTGGATCCAAGGGCTCATCTCTACATTCCTCTTTCTCATTAAATTTCTAATTGGCAGACGCAGCCGGTAATTCTCATTTGCTACACAAATGTGATTTCTCGTCCCATCGTTGAACTCGATAGAAGCAGAGATCAAACGTGGTACAGAGAAAACAGCGGAGGATTCAAATTTAAATGGCTGGGCATGACCTTTTCCTGGGCCCCCTACTAATGATTTAAACAGGGAAATCATTCTACGAGTCCTTGTCTTGCATCAATGAAATGGGGAAAAATGATAACCACCCGCGCCTCATGGTTGTGATGTATTTATGTGAAGCCATATGTTAACTAGCAGGTGTGAAACAAATGTTGTCTCCTACCTCACCCAAAAATCTCAGTTATTGGAAAAAATAAACGGACACACCTGAGAAGTGCACGCCATCTGACCCATGATTCCCAGACCGTGTGTGTGCGCCCTGGGGGTACCGAAGGGGTAATTACCAATGTCCAAGGGAAGCACAGCATCTGTCAGGCGGTACAAAACACCAGCTGGAAAGAGCTCACAGTTTCAGCATTAGCTCACACTACATCCCTCTTTACGATCTATCTTTGCGAAGCAGAGTGTTCATGGCTGCTGGGATGCAAAGCAAATGCCCCAGGAAAGGTCACTGTGGAACAGGAAGTGAGGGGGGGCAGCATCTACTCTCAGGTCAAGGTTTGAGAAGCTGAACGGTGCCCTACAGGTGCCCCCCCCCACCTTTCCATCGGAAATGGTTACGGTCGCTTAAGGATGAAAGAAATTAAGTATGATCTCTCTGCATTTCTGTGCATTCTTGTTTCAAACGTCTGCTCAGTGGTTAGGACAGAATCCTTCTTCAACTGTTTGGCTTTACCTACCCAATAGTTAGAAACTGTTCCGTTTCCTTCTGGCCTAGGGGCTTTACAAAGCAACAAGGAAGACACCAGGGTACCGTGAACGCAGGGACTCCGGGGATCTCTGCGTTCATCATGTCTCTCCGTGATGACATCAGTCACTCTTCAAGGACAACTATCCGCTCCTTGAAGTACTGGGTTGGCCAAAAAGTTCATTCAGTTTTAAGTAAAAATAGAAGACATTTTTCACTTTCACCAACTTTACTGAACGCATTCCTTAACCGAACGAACTTTTTGGCCAATCCAACAGAACTTCCCCTAACAGTGCCATCATTCCACCTTGACCTCTTCTTCTGCTTCCACAAAGACGTCACGAGGGAGCGTGAACAGACCTTTCAACAGCACTGGACCGGCCTGAGGCTGCAGCTCCTTGAGAGCCTATGTGCCACCCAGGCGACCAAGCGAGGTGACCAGGTGTGGTCTGGAGAGAAGGGAGCCCAGGGGCAGACGCTCAGCCATGCGAATATGGTGTTTGGGGAGGTTGAAGGGCCGAGGTGGTGGACCAGGGAAGGTGCTGAGAAAATCCGAGGTTGCAGCTGTCGCTTTTCTTTTTGGGGTGTTAGCAGTAAGCCAACCAACGTGAGACAGTAGCAAGTCCAACACGCTCACTGCGCTTGCCTCTCTGAGATCCGTATCTCAGGTAGGTCCAGTGAAGTCCTAATTCTGATGGCTTAAAGTAAAATCGATGCAAATCCAAAAGCTGCCTTTTCCCAAAAAGCAAAGAGTAAAGAGAAACCCTGACTGGGGTATATAAACCAAGTCATATCCCAGTGTTTTGGAAGCATGAAGTTCTCATCCACGATTTATTACGCCCTCAGCTGTAATGCCTTGAGAAAACATAATTCTAACACACACGAGGGGTTCAAAACAGATGTCAAACAGCTAATTTTTACAGAACTGAATAGGCTTCACTACGCTGAAGCCATACGTGGTATTTTAGTAGACCGAGTTACCAGGAAGCACTAAGAGCTCTCTTTAAATCTTCATTTGTGACCTGGAATCACAAGCCACACTGAAGTAAGTAATCCCAGCATATAATACATTCAACCCATATAATAAGAATTCCAGACCATATCTGAGCCAAGCTAGGTGCTGGGTCACTTGTATAACCTATTTTGGTGCATTATGAATAAAAATATCAACTCAAAGATCTTCAATCGGGCTTCCCTGGTGGCGCAGTGGTTGAGAATCTGCCTGCCAATGCAGGGGACACGGGTTCGAGCCCTGGTCTGGGAGGATCCCACATGCCGCGGAGCGACTAGGCCTGTGAGCCACAACTACTGAGCCTGCGCGTCTGGAGCCTGTGCTCCGCAACGAGAGAGGCCGCGACAGTGAGAGGCCCGCGCACCGCGATGAAGAGTGGCCCCTGCTCGCCGCAACTGGAGAAAGCCCTCGCACAGAAACGAAGACCCAACACAGCCAAAAATATATAAATTAATTAATTAATTAATTTTTAAAAAAAGATCTTCAATCAACTGGAGAGGTATTCTACCCACTTTTTTTGGCTAACACAACAGATTTTAAAATACAAAACAAATTTTCCTTTTGACTTAAAAATATCCAGTATCCTGGAGTCCCTCATTTTATGAGACACATATTCCTGAAATTTTAAAACTCACTTTTAAAAGTTATTTCAAATATAACCGTTAAGTAAAACCTTTGGTAACTTTTATAAGATTAGTATCCATGCACTAATTTACTTGATCTACAAAAGCCCTGGTCTCAGAGTGAGTTTTTAAAATTTGGATTTGCAATATCACCAGAGTTTCTAAATTTTGATATTTGCAAAATAAAGCTTAACCAAATCCCTTCCCTTCTCAGAGCTCAGCTGCCCCATTTGTCAAAAAGGGGCTAGATCTCCATGACTGATTTGTAAACTGAGCTCCGATGAACCAGGGGTGTTACAAGGCTCTCCACCCAGAGGCACCCAAGAGAACTTCGACCAGGGCCGCAACACTTACTAATCAACCAGACGTACTACACACGTCCACTAAGTCGACTTCCAAACCTCTTTATTCCATGTGGACAGTCCTCATGACTGAAATGGATGTCTGAAGACCACTGCCCGAGATCGCTGAGTCTCAATATTTAAGTGACCATCAGAACCACCTAGAAAGCTTGTAAAAGTACAGATTCTGATTCGGGAAGTCTGGGGTGGGACCCAGGAATGCGCATTTTGACAAGTTCCTGGTGACCCGGATATTGCTGTCTGTAGACCACACTGAAGCAGCCAGCGCCGTTCTGGACAGGATAACGAGTTCTCTCTTGCTCAGCGTTTTAGTTAGCTAAGTTTATATTTCCATAGCACAAGAGTCATGTAACATTTTCATAGAATAACAAAATTAATTAGCAGAAACAGTGAATTTCATCCTCTTTTTTTTCAAGCTTGACATATGTAGGTGGTTCTTTGCTTTGAAACCCAAACGAGTAAGTACAGATTTGGGTTGGAATTTCCTTTAAAATAGCTTCCTGTCCGAGTGCCTCACATATGTGGGTGAGACGGAAAAATACTAACCAAAATAAGGTATACAAGACTTCCTAGGTTTTTTTTTTTAATGATGCAGATACCAACATACATGATTTCATTTGTGAAAGTTTCTATTTTTCCATTAACTTAAAGATACTATCCCATGAAAGAGATTTTCTTTGATTAAAAAACCACTGAAAAAAGCATTACACCTCATTTCTTATAAGCAGTCAGTTATCCTGAATGTTTTAAACATTGTAGCACCTTAAAAATTTCATACAGTTTAACAAAATTTAATATCATATAGAGTTTGTAATATACAAACACCTAACATATGAGTCTAAAATCTAAAAATAACTGAACGATCATATACCTGCTTAATAAATGTTTCCATGGCTGCCTTACTAACATCCCTCTGACCGCTGTGTTCTTTCTCTAGATATATTTGGTGTACTTACGTAGGGCCAGTGGTCCAGGCTTCTTGGACAGTTACCCTCTTCTCGAATGTCCTACATCTGTGCTCTGACCCAAGATGTGTAAGGCTGTCACACTTAACCACGTGTCCCAGTTTGCGGTGCATTTCACCATAGCCTGAAGCTCCAAAAGGCAAGCTTGGGATGGGCCCCGGAGCCCAGCAGCAAAGGTGGGACTCAGGGGAGATGGGTAGCAGGAGGATGGGGGCGAGTCTAGTGGAACCCAACTGGAGCCTGTGGGCTGGCTTATTTGTGGGTACAAAGAAGTGAAATTTAAACTCAGTCACTCAACGGTTCTAGAGGAGACCGAAGTGCTCCCTCATCATAAAAACTTACAAGTAAAGAATACAGTGCCTGACCAAGAGGCAGCCTCACAAATGGGGGCTAGTGCAGAACATACTCTAAAACGCAGCATGAAAACTTGCAGAGAAAAATGCCGTCCACGAGGTGAAGGCTTTGAGAAAGTGGCACCCCACCCAAGGGGTCTTTCAGGGATGAGGGTTTCTAGCTGCGGCGGCTTCAGCAGTGAAGGGTTCTGTCCTACCCCAGCATTTCCTCTGAAGACTAAGGTGCTATGGAGACCCTCCAATCCTTTGGGATTTCTCTCGATCCTTAAAAATTTCAAGACCACATCTGAAATTGAGTGAAATAATGCCATTTGCAGCAACCTGGATATACCTAGAGATGATCATGTTAGGTGAAGGAAATCAGACAAAGAAAGACAAATGTCATATATCACGTATATGTGGAATCTTAAAAAAATGATACAGATGAACTTATGTGCAAAACAGAAACAGACTCACAGACTTAGAGAACAAACTTATGGTTACCAAAGGGGGAAGGTAGGGGGGAGGGATAAATCAGGAGTTTGGGATTAACATATACACACTAATATAATCAACAAGGACATACTGTATAGCACAGGGAACTCTGCTCAATACTCTGTAATAACCTAAATGGGAAAAGAATCTGAAAAAGAATAGATATATGTATGTGAATCACTTTGCTGTACACCTGAAACTAACATAACATTGTAAATCAACTATACTCCAATATAAAAGTTAAACAAAAATTTCAAAACCACATCTGATTGGTAATATAAAAGGTGGGGTTTCCTACAAAATGCCATAGGACTAAAGTTACTATTCCTTCTCTAACCTCATTGGTTGCCTCATAAAAGAGCAGAAAGGATGACAGACCACATGGGGGGGGCCACCAATGTTTTAAGGACTGATCCCCAAATTTTCTAACAGGTGTATTTATTTCTATGAACCCTATATTTTCAGTATAATTGGCCACATCCATTCTGTGGGGTGTGTTTGTTCATCTCTTAGATTTACCTTTCCTTCCTTCGCATCCTGCCCGCCCCTCACCCCAACCTCACTGCTAATCCACGATTCATACAGTGGACTTTCAATCAATGGGAACTAACTACCACAATCATGATTCTAAGACTAATTACATCTCTAACCGTTAACTATGAACAAGAGGAAAAAAATATAGTTCTACTCACACAAAAATATGTTAACTTCCATGTTAAGTAACAGACTTAGAAACATGGTGAATGAAAGCATTCCAAAAATGACCAGATGCCTCTATAAGATCTAAACTTACCACCCTCGGAAGCAGATTAAAACACCCTACTTTTCCTGTGGTCTAGGAATGGACACTGTGTGCAAACTTCCTGACCAAACAAGCAAATGGTCTTGATTCTGTTTTCTACTAATATCCTTGGAAACATTATAAGCTTATTACAGGCTTTTTGTGACAGCTCTTAATGACATATGGCTGGCAACGCTCTCTGGCATTGGGCTCTCCTGGGAAAGGCCAGCACGTAAGCCTGCTCTCTTTCCCCGGCCTCTCTCAATCATGATGCTTTGACTATTATAAGCCAACAGTGAGTCCCTGAGTATCATCTTGCATAAGCACTTTGAAGGCGTAGCAGACACCGGCTTACCCAGTCTTTACAGATGGTCTTGGGATGCCGGGTGGCACAAATCCTCCAAAGTCTTTCTATTTAAGCACCTCACCGTGTATTTGCTCTTTGCACAAGGATTTAAGTCTGAAATCACGCTCTATCGCAATCTCGAATACCTCAGTACCTTTGCCCTGTTAGTAACTATTCAACTCAGTGGTTAGTAGAGTAAGCACTGAACTTGCTGATTGAATGAAATGATGGCCTGTATCTCATTATTGGTGATAAATATCTGCATGAAATAACGATGAACCCTGATGTGATTCAGCCAACCCTATTGAAATACAGGCCAACATGCCACTGGATGTGCTGAGAAACGAATCTAAGGGCCCAGATATACCAATGGCATTACTTATTTTGGTACGGCTGAAATGTACAAGTTCTGATAACATTTCCAGTATTTTGCCAGTTTCAGCCATAGGGCGGCCTCCCTTTGATCACACTGAAGGTTGAGTGCATACGACGGGCGCAATATGACGATTCTGACTGCGCCGGGTGGGGCAGGACTCAGGCAGATGCCCTGTCATCTTGCTTTATATCCTGGTGGAGCAATTCTGTGGTCATTTTAGGAACTTAATACATATATGTGGGCATATATTAAATTCAAACTGCAGAAAGCTGAAAATTTCCATGGCGTCCTATAAGTGCAAAGATGATTTTCAACATGGTCTAACTATTCATTTTTCAAAAATATTAAGGGTAAATGATTCCACACTCCAGAAAAGACTCTTTAGGTACAACTCAACTTTCAAAAGCAGAAGTTGAGTTCATCTTCAAGCTCTATCAAAAAGGGGGAGGAGAAGGAGGAGGAAGGGGGAGGGAGGGGGAGAAAGGGGAAGGGGAAGAAAGGGGGAGGGGGAGAAGGGGAACAAGAAGGGAGGGGGAAGAAGGGTGGAAGCAAAAGAGACCTTGAGAGGCTTTTTAAAAATACCATTTATATAAATTTGCCATTATAACAACATATTAACCTTTACTACTAATAATATCCTTGTTGTTTAAAAGGTTCATTTACCTCATTCAATGTTTAATATTTAAGAATCACATAAAGTTTGAAGGGATCCCTGATATCTCAGGGCTGTACACACACATGCACTGCACAAAATACAGTCCTGATTCTCCTACGTTTGGACCTTGAAAAACAAACTCGCTCGTGCACTTTCACTGGGATGAATCACCCGGCGTTTAAGGATGAAGAATTTTAAGACCAGATCTTCTAGTCACCTGAAGTCATCCCAATACAGCCTCTACATCTTGATTCCAAACTCTAAAAATTTCCTCAACAAACAGGAATTTCAAAGGGAAGGATGGTACCAACTGAGATGAAGCAATCTATTTATCACTGACCTCAACGACTACCTGCCTGGTGACGGCCCCCCCCTTCCCGTCCTCCCCAGCCTCAGGGGTGCAGACCAACCATCTAACGCTGCGAGTCGAGAGGGAACTTGATCCTCCTTATTAAGTGAACAAAAACCCTTATAACCTGATCCTGCGCCACGGCCGTAAATGCTGCCGGGCAGCTCAGGCTTTCAGAGGGCTCTCGGTAAAGGGAGGACACCCCGTCTGCTGAAGATCAGCTTACTCTGCAATTGAGAAAGGGCCCCCTTTGAAATCAGGATACCCTGCTTGGGGGTTCAGAATTTATCATCCGTACTTGCGTCCGTGACAATTTTATCATGTGTCCAGGAAACAGAGCAATTCAAGGGGCGCTCAGACAGGAGGCTAGCTTCTGAAAACCTAACATCTCCATTAAATGGTGTCGAATCCATTAAGATCTGGGCAACCGCATTTTATAAAAACTTTACTAGGTTGTATGTTGTGAATTACACACAGTTTTATATTCACCGACGTCGACTGGTTATAGACTCTGTTTCTTCCTGTACTAGGCTCAAAAGAACGGCGCGGTCGAGGAAGGCTGGGATTTCAATAAAAGATATTGGATCTTCCTGTTCCCAGGAGGCAACAGGGATCAGAATAACACATTTAAATACCTTAATGTTTTTAGCACAAAAAGCATGAATTCGATACTCCGCTTCCTTGAAATGCTTTATTAAGGCCCCCAAGACCCTCTCAGGAGTGTCTGCCTTCCTTGAAGTTAACATACATTTACTGTTCCCCAGTGTAAATTTCACTACTGTTTCAAAACAGCATGCCTGGCCTCTGCTGCGGGGCAGGTGGGTACCGGAAACAGAGCCCAGAGGAAAGCCGAGAAGCGCTTGAGCTCTGATGTTCTGGAGCAAGCTTGCGGCTCCATCAGGACCAGGCATCACGAGCTGATGCAACGCTGAAAATGAATGACGAGCAAGGTGCTTAAGAGAATGATCTTAATTACACCTGCCCTTCACCAGTCACCGGTGCCTGGCACAAAGGCCACCTGGTTACCAATCCAACAAGCAGGCCAAGCTGTAACTACCTGCACTCTGAAAAAGGGGTCAGCCTGCCCACTGCCGACCTTCACCCCAGTCCTAATCCAAACAGCCAGGAGCCCTGAGAGCCCCGGGGATGGCGGTAGCCAATCTACGTTCTGACATCCAGGGACTTAGTGCACAGATTAGTGCCTCTTTCTTTTCCATTCCTTTATTTTTTTATTTCGAAGTGGGATTTGTTGGGTGGGAATGGAGGTAAATTAAACAAAGCTCTTTCTTCCAAATAGCATAGACCCTTCTCAAAGCTAAAGCCTATACTACATAAAAGCCACTAATGCTTGGTGTCAATAGCAGGAAAGGATAATGCTTTTCTTCTTCATTACCACCCATGTAAGACTGTTAAAATCAAGAGGTACATTTGTCCCAACCCACAGAACATACAACACCAAAAAGAGTGCACCCTACCGTCAACGATGGGCTCTGAGTGGTTATGACGTGTCCGTGTAGAGTCATTGGTTGTGACAAAGGTACCGCGCTGGCGGGGGATGGATGTTGATAGTGGGGGAAGCCATGCATGTGAGGGGCAGGGGCATAGGGGAATCTCTGTCCCTTTCCTTCAGTTTTGCTTTGAACTTGAAACTGTTCTAAAGCATAAAGGGACTGGGGGAATAAAAGAAAGAAACAGCAGCATTCTACCACTCTCCAGGCAGAGCACGAAAATGACTGATGGTTCTGGACATCTGCTAAAGTCCTGGACAGTGGCAGAGAGAGATGGCCAGCCATCAGGCACCCGGGGCAGCAGGTCCTGGGCTGGTGGGCACACCGGCATAGTGACCACCCACGTGCGGGTCTGTGTAAAGAGAGGACACGAACCCCAATACACCGTGCACCCCCAGAAGAAATGAACTATAACAGCCAATTATAACAGCAGCCCGCTGAGTCTACCACAGGCTTCATCTGTAACTTGGTCTTCTAACTGATCAAGGCCATTGTAATAGTGCTTCTTTGCATAAAGTCTGGTCTGAAACGCAGTCAGCTGTGTACTTCTGTCTCCATGACTGGGCCCTGAGCTACCCGGTGTTAGGGACTTGCTTTACTCAACTTCAAATCCCGTTGCACCAAACACAACAGGTAACAAACAAATGTTTGTTGAATTACCCATTTCTTAAATGATTTTTTTGGGACTTCAAACATAGGTCCCAGGACTTCCCTGGCGGCGCAGTGGTTAAGAATCCACCTGCCAATGCAGGGGACACAAGTTCAATCCCTGGTCTGGGAAGATCCCACATGCCACAGAGCAAATAAGCCCGAGCACCACAACTACTGAGCCCGCGTGCCACAACTACTGAAGCCCATGCGCTGAGAGCCCGTGCTCCGCCACAAGAGAAGCCACCACAGTGAGAAGCCCGCGCGCAGCATCAAAGACCCAACGCAGCCAAAAATAAATGAATAAATGAATAAATAAACACATAAATAAATAATTTTTAAACAAACACAGGTCTCTTTCTTCTCCTTCTTAATTATAATGAACAGTTTTCATTTCATGTTCAAGGACACACTTATCATACTAAGTGAATAATGATCATCTTGCAGTTTGGTTAAAGAAAGTGCAAGATTAAGAGTATTCATTTGCCTGTTCAGAGAAGCCCAAATCACAACCTTTGATCCCACCTGGTACGTTTCAGAGGAAATGAATTCAGGAACAGCCACGTGTATGGGGTTACCACATTTTGTAACCTCTTGTACCACTGCCTAAATAGCAAGGCTGCTGCTTACGGGCTGGTAAGCGGGGTCGATGCCACCAGCACCTGCTACATCCACCTCGTCGGGTGGGACCACGCCGCCTTCAGGGCAGAGCGCCTGATGCTGAGCTTGGAACGGGGACCAAGGCAGAGCTCACCAGATACCCGACCAAGGGGTTAGGGCTGGTACCAGATGCGGGGGGGGGGGGGTGGTTAGAGTGAAGAAAGTTCCAGATGAGAAATCTGAGATGTAGAGGCGGGGGCTCCTAGAGAGGGGCTCCCAGCTCTACGCAGACGGCTCTGAGTCCTCCGCCCACAACAGGGAAGGAACCTTACGATTCCACCCAACCTGCAGCCCAAAATGGGGCTCATCGACCAAACTGGGGCCCCAGTCAAGGGAATGTGACAGAGGGGGCGGCTAGAGCAGTGTCACAGCGAGCAAAGTCACAGCAAACACCTGCTCTCTCCCCTTCATTTTCACACACACACACACACACACACACACACAGTGTCTCATTAAACTCAATTGGTATATACTACAGATAGAATCTAAAGCAGCGATACCTTTGGTGTCGTAATTTTTTTTTTTTCAAGCAATGTAACAAAAACCCAACAATGTTACTTTGTCCTCTGGTTCTCAGTTTCCTGCTTGTACTTTGGTGGGTTAGTGGGGCGATAGATAAAGGGTATGGGGTTTCTTTTTGAGGTGATGAAAATGTTCTAAAATTGACTGTGGTGATGGTTGCGTATCTGTGAATATACTAAAAACCATTAATTGTACACTTTAAAGAGGTGAACTGTATGGTATATGAAATTATATCTTGTATAAAGCTGTTTCTTTAAAATAAAAAAAAAAGAAATTCTCACATATTGAGGTCTGGGGAAGTCATTCTGGCTTACATGAGTTAACCTGAATTTGATGCTAACTAAAACAGCCTTTGGGGTCTATCAAACATACACTGTACGTCTGCTTTAATAATTAAAGAGAAGCACACATTGACCAAAAGTAAAGAATGTCCATGTTCAAAATAAAGATTAAATGCCCCTCCTCCTGGGATGCCAGCGCTGGTCCTCCTTTGATGATAAGCCTCCCTTCCCTGGTGCCAAGGCCATGCTGACTCGCTGTGTATGTGCTGGTCTGTTTTTTGAAACCTTGAAGAAATGTCTCCCTGACTTGTTGAACGTTCTTTGTTCTGACAAGACGTAAAACTGTGCTGAAAACCCTGTTTCTCCAGAGAAGTTTCTCAGAGAAATCGGGGAAGCTGGCTTCTGGGCTATAGTCCTCAGTTTGGGTCAACAACAACTCTTTTCTATTCTTATTCTTGATTGTTCATTGATTATTTTCCTCAACGGAAGCCTCTGTGGTCCTGTGGTTGCTAAGAAAATTCCACCCTTCCTTGGACAGGCACCCCCCCCCCCCATCCCCTGGACTCTGTGTTCTCTTCCCTATAAGTTTCCAGGGTTCCCATGATTAAAGCCGTGGGGAAGGGAGCTCCAGCAATGACCACGTGTGAATGAATGAACAAGCTGCATTCCGTGGGGAACATGTCATGTGAGAGGAATCAAATGACAGGGCCAAAATGGGGTCCTGGCCTCTGCTCATCCAGATGGACAATCTCCCTGGTTCTGTTTCTCTTCCTCTGTGGGAAACAGTGAAGATTTCTAACGCACCTTACGCTCTAAAATCCATACTTTTAATTTGAAAGCAAAAATATGAGACTCCAATAACAATAAAAAGAATAACAACAGTATAGGAGCAGCAAGTGCTGATTTAGGAGGTACGATTTACTCATCAGTAACCTTCCCTACACTGACGATTCATGTCACCCTCACTGCAACGCTGAGAAACCGGCACCAGTATCCTAACCATCTCAGGGGTGACGAGGCCAGGCTCAGGAAGATCAACATGTGTGCAGGGTCACAAAGCTAACGAGTGGCTGAGACAGGACTGGACACAGCTGTCTACCTCCAGGGCCTGCCCACTCACCACCCTGCCCCGCTCTTGGCTACTTGGACACACACGGCTGGAATTCTCACTTCGTTCTGCGGAGCCATCAGGCCGGGCCAGGGTCTCCACCCCCAACCTTGAGGACCCAACAGTGTTACTCTGTCCCCTGGTTCTCAGTGTCCTGCCTGTAATTTGGGGGTGTCACCACTGCCATCGGCCTCACAAGACAGCCATGAAGACTGAATAAATGCTAATGGTGGACAAGCATTCTGAAAGGTAGGAGAAAAAGCCCGTATCTTAGTGTCTACCTGACTCTTGGACTCACCGCCAAGCACCAGGAACGCCCCTCTCCACTGCGGATGCCCCCGCAAGCTCTGCGCCAGTCCTGGCTGGGAACATCCTCCGTGAGCTCCTGGCTTCAGCGCCTCTCAGGGTCTTCAGGATGGATATGGGATGAGAGTCAGAAGAAAATTTTGGCTGATGTGTCCTTGTTTGAATTTATCAGCCCTTCCCTTAAAGTCCTGCATTGGATTGTTTCCATGTATAATTTAGTAGAGGGTTTCTTTCTGTACCAACCCATTAAATGGTATAATAATTTATGCTAATTTTCATACTACTGAATACGAATGTAAGTGAACACCAACAAGATTTCCAGTTCTTGGACTTCCCTGGTGGTGTGGTAGCTAAGACTCTGCCTGCCAACACAGGGGACATGGGTTCAAGCCCTGGTCCAGGAAGATCCCACATGCCACGGAGCAACTAATAAGCCCGTGCACCACAACTACTGAGCCTGCGCTCTAGAGCCCATGAGCCACAACTACTGAGCCCACGTGCCACAACTACTGAGCCTGCACGCCACAACTACTGCAGCCCGCACCTAGAGCCCGTGCTCCACAACAAGAGAAGCCACTGCAATGAGAAGCCCGCACACCGCAACGAAGAGTAGCCCCTGCTCACCACAACTAGAGAAAGCCCGCACACAGCAACAAAGACCCAATGCAGCCATAAATCAATAAATTAATTAATTAAATTTTATTTAGTTAGTTAGTTAGTTAGTTATTTTTAAAACAAAGATTTCCAGTTCTTGCAGGGTGAAGACTAGGCCTTCCCTTTTTAAATTGTCCACACATCCAACGAAGTGTTCAGCCGACAAGGGCTGCAGCTCATTTACCCACGTGACTCAGGCAGCAGAAGCAACGGAAGCGGCTCCGGTGTGTGTTGGGGAGGGAGGGTAGGCACGCGGCAGAGGGCAAGGGAGGAGTGAACCACCTTGTCACTGCCAGCACCCCTCGCTCAGTAGCTCTGTCCCTGGGGACGTGGGGAGCTAAGCGGGGGAGGCCTGAGTCTGAAGATGGAGCTACAATAACATCAGCGTTTCTTGAATGATTAGAACTGGGCAGTTAGCCCACTCCGTCCTCACGCCCTAAAACAATGCCAACTGTTCGCCAGAGTAAGTTACAAACACGACAACGTGCCGCCACCACAAGCACCACCTCCTCCTCAAGCGACGTCTCACACAGAAGTGTGATTCTCTTCACGCACACCCCGACCCCAAAGCGTTCTTCCTCTTGCTCTCAGCTCCGGCAGCAGGACAGAGTAGCAAACCATGACCCCGCTGGGATGCAAGGAATGCAAGTGAAAGTCTACGCTTTCTAAAGAAAATGGATAGAAACTGGTAGAAGAAAAACGTCAGACACGCCCAACTATGTAAAACACCACCAATGAACAAGTCAAAAAGAGAACTACCCCCTCCTGCAGATGACCGTTCTCAGTTAACCTACAAACCTAATAAAATGTGCAATTATTCTCATATCAGAGAGAATCTGCGATTAGAGTAAAAAATAATAGAATCTGAAAAGCATTTCATCTCTGAGATGATGATTAAAATTACAGAAAGAAATTAAATTAAAATTTGAATTTGTTCTTTATATTTGATCCAAACAATTTTAAGAGCTAAGGCCTCTTGCCTTAGCTTGCCTTAGCATCAGACAATTCTCCAGGGTGTGCTTTTACTCATTTGGGGCTTGTTTGAGCTACAAACCTCTACGTAGAGTTCTTCTAAAACTGAAGGCATTAATTTTCAGCCAAAGAAAAAGATTTTTCAGCCTTATTGAAAAGATGGTTTGGTTTCCAAGAAGCTAGCTGTAGCCTATTAAGTCATATTAGCAAAAGCACCCCCTCCAAAAAAAAAAAAACCAATCGCATTTCTCCGTTGGAAATGTTTAAAAGCTGGAGTTTTCCTAAGAAGCAAACAGAGATCACTGCTTCCTGGAAAGATGATGGTCTGATGGGTCTGGGCCATCAGCACGGGGATAAGTCTGCTCTGTCTGACTTGCTCACGGATGTCCTAAGCAGAGGCCTGGGCCAGTTAGTTTAATGAGACACACTTTGTTGGTTTTCTTTCTACAGTTTGGGACTTTTTAATCAGCATGTTACGAAGTTCAGGTCATTAGTAGAACAAAGAAAAATACATGCAACAATCCAGCCAACTGGTCAACCAATATAAATGCATCGGGCAATCAAGTTGGACGTGTAGAGATAGCTCCCCCGCTGTCTAGGTCCTGCAGGGGTAAGGCGGGGCTGTCAATCCCCACTGAGTCAAAGGTATCTGCAGGGCACCCAATGGCTCTCGGAAGAAGTCACACAGACACGGTGTTAATGCAAGGGGAGCAATTTCCTTCCAAGTCCTTGAGTGAATGAAGGAGAGAAAAATATACACGAATGTTGGCTTAATACACCTTAATGATAATTGGGAAATAGCCATTTTCTATTTCTTCCAGATGCACGTTACCCACAAAATAGACTCTTCCTGAATTCTGGGGGGTACATTTTGACGCAGGTGCGGTACCTCTTTTTCGTGCACACCTGCTCACCAAGCTCAGGGGTAAAGGAGACCCTTCACAGGCAGGAAGACCTTACACTTCAGAACATCACCCCGGGCCCCTGATGGGGCTGCGAGTTCTCAGACATCACGTCCCTAAGAGACAAACTGGGAAACGGCATCACAGACATGGGGAGGCCGACTCTCGCTCTGCAATCCCCCCCTCGAAGGCAGCACCAGGGTCGCTGTTTCCCAACATAACGCCATTGTTCACCACACTACCTGGCACGTGGTCCACACTCACGATATTTGTGGACGGACTTACAGCACTAGAATGAGAGCCTCCAGACCCACAGCTGCACATCGCTCTGGTCTGCGAGAAAGGCAGAGTATTGTGTTCATTAAGGGAAGGGGACACAACAAACCACACACACACACACACAGACACCCAGAGTGTCTGGCCAGCATTCACGTGATTCAGCTCTGAGCTGGTGCTGAAGGACCTGAAGATGGTTTCACACGTGTGTGGGGGTCAGGCGTGGGTGGGGCAGCTACAGGACCACGCCCGGGAGAGTCAACCGGCTCGTGGGCTCCCATGAGCATCCC
The DNA here is from genome assembly GCF_009873245.2 of Balaenoptera musculus. Lineage (NCBI taxonomy): Eukaryota > Metazoa > Chordata > Mammalia > Artiodactyla > Balaenopteridae > Balaenoptera > Balaenoptera musculus. The sequence goes on along the minus strand of NC_045802.1, from coordinate 3,825,441 downwards.
CCGGGCTGTCTGTAACGTCACCTCCCAGCTTCGCCTGCGTGTTTTGCTCACACAGCGTTCTGACACGTGCTGTGACCTGTCCTGCCAGCATGTCTCTGCTCAGTGGTGCCCAGCGCACTACTGCACAAACCTGGTCTGTCCCTTCTCTTGGCAAATGAGCTTCAGGCCCAGCTTGGCGAAGAGTTCCATGGGAGGGTCCAAAGACCCCACGGTGAGCCAGACCCCATCCCTGTCCCCCAGACGCTACACTCCAGTACGAGAGATGAGAGCTGTCTATATGTCACCCCAGCCGGGGGGACAGTGAAGACGGCCAGGACATCACAGCTCAGCCAAGGACCCAGCAGAGGGTGGTGAGCGTAGAGCAGGAGGACGTTTAGGAAGCAATCACAGCAGCTCTTCTCCGAGCTCGTCCTGAAGGGATGCGCGGAGACAGCGGCCAAACCGCCAAGAAGTCTTCAGGTGGAGGGAGCATTTTGAGCAGAATTTGGCAAAAACTAAGCCGACTAAAAGCACATAATGACGATGTGTGGGCCCACGAGCAGCACCCTAATATACTACCAACAAGGCTGATGTAACCGGATAGAACTTCTGAACAAAACAGGCAACTCAACTCCAGGAACTTTTGCTAAGAAAGCAAACGGATAGCAGGCAGGTCACAGTGTCAGCACAGCCCCGAGAGCACCGCTCGCAAGTACGGCACCCGTGTATTTCTTAAAAACAAAATTTGATTAACAGTCTTTTCAGGTCTCACTTAATTCCACACTCCCTTAATGACCACCTCTGGCTCAGATCATGGCCATCTGAGTTATATTACACTACAGGATATTTATCAGAGATGCATCCGAACCTTCCAAATACAAAGCACAGGAACAAGAGAACAACATGCGGACGTTTCTTTGCACTGTACCTCCATCCCTTTCATGATGGGCACGATTTCTTACCCATAGTCTCAGGCTCGCTAAACATCTGTGGATGAGACTGACTTCACAATAAACCACGGGTGTAGGAGGGTTGACTTAGTTACGTTCAAATAACCACAGAGAAGGTTGCAGGAGAATCAGGAACCCCACCAAATAAATCAGATTCACGCCGAGAGCTCAACTTCACCACGAAGATGTGCATCTGTGCCCTGCAGACAGCGGTGCTGGCCGAGCTCACGGGCACCGTTTTGTCAGTGCCCCAGAGCCTCCGTCGGTTTTCTAATCCGCTGTGATGCAGTCAGAAAACTCACTTCACTTTTAGACTCTGGACCAACAGAACGACACATTCTCAGGCTTGAAAAATGGATATGTTGTTACTATACCACTACTTTCCTGAACTATCAACACAATTCCCCAAGGGATTTCTATTTTTTTTTCCCCAAGGAACTCTTTCAAAATAGAAATTTTATAGACATGAGTAGGAGCTCTTTACATGCAACTAATTATTTTTTAAAGTAATCTTGGATATAAATGATCAGAAACTAAGGAGACACTATTACAGTTATCTGAAGTTAATTCATTCTTCTCAAAAATGACCAGAACCTCTTGTTTTAATGTCCTTTCCATTTTTAAAGAAAATCTGAACAAACACAATGGGTTTTGTCTACCCTGCAGTCTTGCTCTGCACATCAGGCCAGTCTGCCCAGTGCACCTTTTCTTAAACCCCACACCTCTCCCCCCTCCAGGAACAAGCCCCAGCTCAGCAGCTCACCATTCAAGAGGCTTCCTGATCAGCTTCAGAGCTGATGTGTGTGTCTGGTACCCTGAAGCGGTGATGGTTTCATGGGTGTTTGCACGTGTTCGAGCTCATCAAATTGTACACATTACATACGCGCAGCTTTTGTCCATCAATTATACCTCAACAAACGTTAAAAATATGCAATAGTCATGGACTCTGCAGAGAACATCATGTTTCATACCTCTAATTGTGTTTTCCTGAGTATACCTCGCTTAATTTTCTCTTTTGTTTGACTCTCTTCTGCATTTGGGCTGCAAATTAATATTTCGAACACAGAATCTTCCCTTCCTTTCTCTGAACTCGGACCACTGTATTAAATTACAGTAAATCCCTTTTCTAAAACAAACAAACAAAAAAAACGAGGTTTCCTGACCATCCCCTGCATAAGGCTGTTTCCTCCAGACACTGCCTCTTTCTCTGAGAACATCAGCATCCAGAACTACACGCTGTCCACACCCCCTACCCACCCGCCCACCCACATTCCTGTGTCCGCTTCTTCTCCCGACAAAATCTCCTCCCGCAATTCCCCAGTTTCCTGTTTCCCCTCAGCTAACTTCTATCCACCGGGAAGACCAGATGCAAGGTCACCTCCTCCTTGGGAGAGGTCTGCCCCAATGCTTCTCCATCTCTGGTCTACCCACCAGCCTAGCCCAACCGCCCTCTGCTACCCTCCTGCTGTCTGTCCCCTGGTAAATAGGCTCAATCAGAATCCTCACCCCATCACCCTGAAGTGAACATTTATGTGTCTGTCGTCTAGGTCTTACAGGCAAAGATGATTCTCTTTTGTATCCTCAGCGCCTAGTACAACGCTTGGCACAAAATGTGCCAATGATAATAAAAGTGTCAACTTTTATCCACTGGAAGGATAAAAACCCCTCAGGACCCAGAATTTGATGTTAATAAAAATGATCCCTATAAATTCTCTCTCAAATGGTGTTATAACTTCACTGTCTTTTAAGAACAAACATTGATTACTCTACCTATGTGAGCTTTCAAACCTCCTAAAAATCTCGGCATAGAACCAAACCGGGTTCCTGTATTTTGACCTCCATGTCTTATGTTTCAATTGAGGTATGGTGTACAATGTTGTGTTAGTTTCAAGTATACAGCAAAGTGATTCAGTTATACATATATATACATGTTCTTTTTCAGATTCTTTTCCATTACAGGTTATTACAAGATACTGAATATAGCTCCCTGTGTTCTACAGTAGGTCTAAGGAAATGCCCATGGTATGTACATTCGGGAATGATGATGGGGCTGGCTCTTCACAAATACTAAAAACGTTAAAAGAGAAAGAGGAGAAGAGACATTCTGAAAATGCTATAACCCAAACCAGAAATCACTGCTAATACAAACAGGCTCCTTCCCAAACGTAAGCGGGTCACAAGTCATGGGTCACCTCAAAGCAGTGGCAGCCATACTGTTTACTCTCCTTTGGGGGCTTAAAAGCATCTTAGTTGATGAAGAGGCTCTGAAGCAGAAACATCTAAACCCACACTAATGCCCAGCACAGCAGTAACTTCTTTTGATTAATTTACCAGGACTGAAAGCACAAGAAGATCAAACCACGCTCTTTACTAAACAATTAAACAAGCAGCCACTGCCTCTAGCTTGGTGTATGTCAGGATGAAAGCGGGATGGGGTCGCATGACAAAGCAACAAATAGCTTACACTGATTAATGCTTATAGGACTCTTTCCCCCTTAAATGTCATAACAGTTCACTCAAGGGTCCAACCAAAGAGTTTATATAACATTTAAAACAGAGAAAAAAGTTCCAAAAGCTTAAGAAAATTCAGGTGTGTAGTGCGGAGAAAAGTCAGGTCAGTTTCAAAGATCCTTCGAAACGGGTTGGCAGGAGGCTGGCCAGTTTGTTGAAAAATCTTCAACATGAAACAGCATGGGGGGAAATCTCATTGTCTCCTTTCCTCAAAAAGTAACCGTACTACTATGAGTGAAAGTTTCTCAAACCATTTAGCCCATTTACAATACTAGCTACATGTCCTGCTTTGAAAACATAGAGCTATGACAAATAGAGTACACGTGGATCTCTACCTGATGTTTTCTTCTTTGAACCAACAAACTGGAATTTAAACCAACCTGACTCCCAAATCACGATGAACTACAAATATGTTAGTAATGAACCCTCGGATTTTCTCAATGATCAGCTGAATCAATTTTTTAAAAACCCAATGAACCTTCTGTAATGAAACAAGTCATTTATATACTTGTGGGAAAATATCTGGATAAAGCCAGCTAAAAATGTCAGCTTACCGGAAAGTCAAAATTGGCTAACTTTATATCCCCGGGGAACATGTCTTAGGTAATTCAATATTATTTTTAAATTTACTGCTGTGTCTTTGGGGCTACTCACTGCTACTCCTTCCTAACCCATAAAATGAAGATGATGAGGCATGCCTCGTAGGATTTTAAGATGAACTGCAACAGCGTACACGGAGCATGTATCTTTAAACTCTACCACAGAACACGCCTCACTGCACGCTCTGCACTGGTCCCACCAGATCATCCGCAGAGCGGTCCCTCTACCTGGGAAATATCCCGCATGGCCAACTCTCCTCCTTACTGGAACCTCACCCCCCCGTTTCACACTGATCCCATGTATCCTAAGGGCTCCTTCCCAAGCAGCCTTAAGGGCAGCGTTTGTTCTGCAGAGGTTCCCTAGCGTGCGAAAGACATCACGATGCCCTTTACTACTTCTGCCAAAAACTTAAAATCGAATCCCTTAAACCCTTATGTGGAAAGACCACAAAAACTGGGGAATGCAGAAAACTGACTGTTCTACTGACCTGCCCACAATCCTGTCCCTCTTGTGAAGATATATGAGCCCAAAGAGTATGGACGCATAAGCATGTTTTCCTGCTTAAGCTGGTTCTAGCAGGCTCAAATCCTTTATTACTACTAATGGAGAAAAGAAATGGGTTATAGATGAGACGGACGTGGGTTTCTATTGACTCCTATTTCTGATTTCGCCCATGTATACAGAAAACCAAAAATTGCTCTTCCAAAGCTTTTCACCCTCCTTTGTTAAAAACAAAAATAATTGAAAAACTCTTGGGTGAGATCAGGAAACACAAGGAAGAAGGGTCTCATTTTACAGAGGAAGTGGAGGAATGTGAAGGAATGTGAACATGATCCCCAACAGACCCTGGGATTCCCCCAAAATGAACTAAACACCTCCGATCTAAGACGCTCCGGTCGCAGGCATATTTTGAAAGCCCAGACGGAAGAGCTAGAGGTGACACCACCATGTTTAAAACAGAAAATTAAGAAATACCTACAAATTATTCCACAGTGATTTGCGCTCTGGTTGTAAAAATCGGCTTTTACTCTGACCTGTTTATACAGTTCAGACTTAAAGGCAATTCTCTCTAAACATTCTGAGCTGGGACTGTCAGGTTTTAGTTACTGAGGAAATGCTCTGCTGTTTATTGTTATTGCTGTTGAGGCATAAAGAGTGTCCATCTAGGGCAGAGAATGTTCTGGTCAAGTTTCCTTTCGGTACTTTATCCTCAGATCTCCAACGAATGAGCAGGGAACATAGTAGACTCAACCTGGGTTCATTTCTTTCTAACTCTAATGTCATTTCACAAACATCTGAGCACCTATGATATACGAAGTCAACTTAAGTATTTATTCTCAGATCTCCAACGAATGAGCAGGGAACATAGTAGACTCAACCTGGGTTCATTTCTTTCTAACTCTAACGTAATTTCACAAACATCTGAGCACCTATGATATACGAAGTCATCTTAAGTATTTTCCTAAAAAAAGAAACCATTATGTGTACAAAAAGGACTGTGTTGAAGTCCTTCCAAGTTCAAGTTCAAATTCAAATTCTTGTGACAGCTTTACTTTAAGGAACTTAACATGCCTGTGTGCAAGCATCACTCTTCTCGTTGCCCAAGTTCAGTAACCGGGGAGATGCCCACACGGTGTCCCCTACCCTGCCTAAAGTCCATGTCCGCTGCGGAGCGCACTGACAGCCAGAGAGCTCTGAATCAGTCTTCCCTGTTACCCCTGGAGTTTTGTTTCTTTTTAGGTTTTTGGACTTGAATTGGTTTTATCATTAGTTCATTAAGAATGTCAGTGAGCACACCAATTTCAGCCTGGAAACATGATGAATATGAATGACATTATCTGGATTTTAAAGTCTTTCCTGAAAAGCATTATTTCAACGGCAGCAGTCTCTTGGGTACGGAATGACATTGTTACAATGTCACCACAGAAGAATGAGAACTCAGCCCCAAAAGGTACCCAGAGTGCGGTGAAAACATCAGAGGGCAAAGACGTGGGCAGGGGGAACACGGTTCTCACTCCATGCTCGGCAATTCTGTCCAATCCAGGGAGACCTATCCCTACAATACTATTTCTCTCCGGCTACAATACCATTTTAGGCACCAAAAAAATATTGCATTCCTAGGAAACTGAACTAGAGGATGAAACTCAGGTGTTTTTTGTTTGCTTAAGAACAATTTTATTTTTGAAAAGAATAAGCCATAAAAGCTCTCCTAGCATTAGAAATGGATACTGGCACTTATTTCATTCATGCAATATTCATTTCATTCTTTAAATATTACCCTATTACCCCATCCAAGTATCAACTCTATCCTGCCTGAATTCATATTCTTCTACGTGTAAACTCTCCAGCACACCCCAGTCACCAGGAAAACTCCACACTCAGTCACAGGTGGATACAGTCCAGAGCATCAATGGACTTAAACCAAGCAAATCAAACAGTCTAAGTCCTCACGAGATAGTCCTGAAAATGATACCAAATCAAATGCAAGCACCTCATATAGGTTACTGGGAACAAGACAGACTTTTATAGTCTGTCTATACCTTTCTATAGAAAGGTGAGTTAATAGTATAATTGACTTGACTTTAAATTCTAGGCCAGCTCCCGTCACTGGCACACGACTCCTGTTGACATCAATCGGCTTGCAGCATAACGCACAGGGCTTGTCATTAGCCTCAGGAAAACAAGGAGCAAGGTGAATTATACACCATCCACACTCCCATCTCATCTTGAAAATTCCAAAGCCAAATCAGAACAGGTGGTTCCTGACCTAACACCCTCCTCCTTTCTCCTCCCGACCACTGAACACAACCATAAAGTCACTACGGTTTTCTCAAAAAGGTGTTAATTTCCCTCTCCCCCCGCCCCAGCTTTATTGAGATATAATTGATATATAACATTAAGGCATATAAACATGCTGATTTGGTACACTGATATATTGTAAAATGATTCACTTAGCTCACACCTGCATCACATCACATACTTACCATTTCTTTTTTGTGGAGAGAACATTTAAGATCTACTCTCAGCAAACTTCAAGTGTATAAACAGCAGTATTAGCTATAATCACTATGCTGTGCATTAGGTCCCCAGAATTTATTCATCTTACAAGTGCAAGTTTGTATTCTCTGACCGACATCTCCCCTTGCCCCTGCTCCCCAGCCCCTGACAACTACCCTTCTCAACTCCATTTCTATGAGTTCAGCTTCTTCAGACTCCATATATAAGTGATATCATACAGTATTTGTCTTTCTCTGACTTACAATTTCCCTTTTCTTATCTGCAGGACATGGGGCCGTATCCTCAGAAAATATATCTAAGATCCTTTCCTCTGAAATGCAACCTGTGTCTAATTAGCAAAGATTAAGAAAACTCCAGTATTTCTCTCCAGCCGGACGCACGTTAATTTCACAGCAGGCCTTGTAATGAGCTTATTGTTACATTATTTGAGGTAGGTCACTCTCACCACAGTGGCTTTGAGATTTCTAACCAAGGTCGCATAATAAGGACACAGCTGAGCTAGGATCCACAGTGCCATCTCGATTCTCAATCTAATTAACAGCCTGCAATTACTTCCTAATTATTACTACCACAGATGTAACTGAAATGATCCCATAATCTCAAAATATGGAACCACATGTATACAAATTAAGTTCTCCCCTTCGCCCATCTTAGTCCTTTTGAAAGGGCCAAGGAAAGTGCATTCTAAATGAAATGTGCGAAACCACATAGAGTGTTCATTTCCCAGTAGTGTCTCTGACCCCATACCCTTGCATATTTGGGTAGAATGAACCTCACAGAGAGTCTCTCTCTCACACACACACACACACACACACACACACACACGGGAGGAAGGAAAGAGCAAGAAGGGTGGGGGAAGGCGGAAGCAAATGAAGGAGAACAAAGAAAAATATTCTACCTAAAGTTTCAGGGTTAAATAAAATCTACTGCAGTCACATTGGTTTACACGCTGAGAAGCTAGAAAGATTGGACAACAGTCTAAGAAAACTCATACTTAGGGTCAAGGGATTTCAGTCTCTTCCCCGTTACAAGATCAAGGCACTTATTGGAAGATGTTAGTCTGTAAAACTTACTAAACCAGATCCACAATAGAAGGTAATGAATGGCTTTAAATGTTGCTGCTATGGTAAAAGACAGTATATACTTTTTCTTTCCTAAGTAATAGATGTAGTCACAGGGATTAACTTACAGCCTACAGCATTTCAAAATACCTTCCTTCTAACCCAAAATGCTTTTTCCAAGGACATTCCATCAATGAATAAATCAACTGTTAAATGATAGTAAGCATGTTCCTCAAGGGCCTTCACCTCATTCATCAATATAGGTTTTCACAACTAATTAGCATTCTTGCTAAGGTTAAGAAAAACTCAGCAACAGGTGAAGTGGGTGAAACTGATCAACTTGTTGAAAGCTTTAGAACAAATCAGGGCAGGACTCTTTCAGTGTGCTGCTTGACACCCCGACAGACACACTGGTCTAATGTTTCTTTTCCAAGCCAGCATATGCCAGAAGCTGATGCAACATCTCCCATTACAGATGAAAAACGTGACTGGTAAATGCCCATGTGAAAGTGAAGCTGTGTTCCCAGATTCTGTGACCACCCACGCTGGGCGCATCTCCTCCACCTCCTCAAGCTGATCCTTTGTGCTTCCTTCTCGTGAGGGGACCATCCGCCCCTCTGCAAGAATCCTGCAAGAACTTCTCCCTCGTGATACCATCTCCCCTTGTGTTAGTTTGCTGGGGCTGCCATAACAAGGGACCACAAACTGGGCGGCTTAAACCACAGAAGTGTATTGTCTCAGAGTGCAAGAGGGTGAAAGGCTAGAGGGAGGGGTTGGCAGGTTCCTTCTGTGGCTGTGAGGGAGGCCGTCCCAGGCCTCTCTCCTTGCTTCTGGTGGTTTGCTGGTGATCTTCGGCCTTCCTTGGCTTGCGGAAGCATTGCTCCAATGTCTGCGTTCGTCATCACATGCTATTCTCCCCGTGTGCCTATCTGTGTCCAAATTACCCCTTTATAGAAAGTCATCCTGGATCAGGACACATCCTAATGATCTCACCTTAATTTAACTAATTACATCAGAATGACCCTATTTCCAATTAAGGTCACATTCTGAGGAACTGGGCGGGTTCGGGCTTCAACATAAGAATTTCGCGAGACGATTCAACACTTAACACCCCTGAATCTTTCGCCTCTTCCAAAATCCTCCACCTCCCCAATCGGAACCTGGGTCCCCCTGGAAGGCCTGTGCTACGAGGGTGCCCCCCATCTGGGCGCTCCCCACCACACTGCCTCACATTCCACACCCTTCAGACTGAAAAGGCAGCAGCCGCCTTCTCCTAAACCTCCCAAGGCCATTTCCAAACCTCTGCTTCCTCTACCTACTGTAAAATCCCTGGTTATGACTTCCCTTCCCGAGGCACATTCCTCAGAGTACAAGATCGAAAAGATTCACTGCCAATAAAAAAGGGGGAGAGTCAAGTAAGTCAAATATGTGTGGGAATCACCGCCGACTACAGATCCCCCTTCTGAAAATTTAAAATAAACGATGCCAATAAGAACCTGCTGTACAGCACAGGGAAATCTACTCAATCCTCTACAATGGCCCATGTGGGAAGAGAATCTAAGAAGAATGGATATATGTATATGTAGAGCTGATTCACTTTGCTGTACACCTGAAACGAACACAACATTGTAAATCAACTACACTCCAATAAAAATTTTTAAAAATAGTAACAATAAAATAAAATAAATGATGCCAACAGGGAGACACTAATGGTGGTGAGAAGAGGCAGGAAATGCTCTGCAAAGTACACAGCTTCAGCGACTTCTCAGCCTCTGACTTGTCCTAATTCTTTCTTAGGAGGAACCCCACGTGTCCCTGCATGCTGTCTGCTTTAGTCCCGTGGTCGCTGCTGATACGATACAACGCACTTCACACAGGCACTTCATCTCGCGTACCTCATACGCACCCTTAGGAATCTGACTCTTAGAAAGACCTGGAAGGAAGGCTGCTGAGATCTCCATCGATGAGCCTCCACACCGCAAAGTCTACAAGGAAGGAGGAGAGAAGGGCAGGCACCTGCCCTCAGGCTCAGACGTGAGCAAAGCATCCAGAGCCTTCTCAGAGCTCACACAGCTGAAGGGCAGATCCAACCCCAGAAAACAGTTCTCCCGATTTCGGGGTCCAGCGCTCTCCCCACAAATACCATGACAATGAGCCCTCATTTTGTAAAGGTTGCATTTTCGTTGAAGGTCAGTAATTCAACTTCCCTAAGGGTTTAAACTTAAGAGCTAAAATTTTGCTTGCATGTGTATTTCAGCTATTTGGGGGGGGGGGCAGTTCTATTCTGGGTACTCTGCTCATTAACTGCTAATTACCATGGGGGAGAAAGTTCCAATACATAAGAAACAAAGCAACAATCAGATTTCAACCTCGCACATCCTCAGTATCCTGAGAATGTTAGACTTACAGCCAGTACTCATCAAAATTTCTATCACGTGCTAGAATTAGTTGATTTTTGAACTAATTTTTTTCGGCAAAGGTCTTTCCTATAAAACTAAAATATGAGAACTTATGTGTTCTTAAAAAGAGTTATTTTCTTATATAATTTGTAGCAGCTACACGTTTTTAAATCTCTGATGATTAAAAATAGCTTTATTTGCCATACCTATAGTTTAGAAAGGGGAAGAAGCACAGTCTCGTGAAAAGAAAAAAGATGCTTAAATAATTGGCTTCCATTGCTTTGCCCAAGGTGTCTGAGATTCTCACATTTTTCACCCTTTTAGGATGAAATGCTAAAGGTCTATACAACATAATAACTGATGTTTCATATCAATCACTAACACATCATTCTTTACAGACTAACCCAGCTGGACCTAAACATCTATTTGGATACTAGAAACCCCTACAGCTGAATGTACCTTTTAGCCTCTGCAACTCAACAAATATGGACTTCGTATCTTTCCTGCCAAGTCTGACTTGCCTCCTAAGATCCCTCGTGTGGGTGTTCGTGGTGACCACCTGCTGCCGTAATGGTGGCGCCATCTTCAACTTCTCCTTCCTCCTTCTTGGATCTTCATCCTGTTGACTTTGCCTCCTGAATTTCACTGAGGTCCATCTATTCCAACATACCCTGCTGTCATGGTCTCAGTTCAGTCCTCATCTCCATTCCCGTCCTCCCTAGTGGTATCCTCCCAACGACCGCCTTTCCAATCTCCTTAACTCTTAAAACAGTGAAATGATGGAAACTGAAATCAGCACTGCTGGTCATCTTTCTGCAAACTAAATCAGCTCTTTATTGAGGATGAACAACATAGGTGGCCCCTAACGGTCAATCCATTGTAGTGTATTGCACAGCCCAATGGATATTTCCAAATACTGCTATTCTTTGGCAATTTAGCACACATTTCTTCTGTTCTTCATTTGGATCCTGCATTTTATGTTATTTTTCCCCAGTTGTATTAGTGTGCGTTTTGCAAGCTGTATCTCGTTTTGCTATTTCCTGCCTATATTTTTAATCCTTAAGGTATAATTATAATCTGTTCTTCCAGATTTTTGGAATCTCTGGATTCAGAACCATCTGCCAACCTCATTAACACAAAGTTTATGCCTCCTCAAATAAAATGGGATAGATCCTACAAATCCCCGTAACATCGAGCCGCAGTGGTAAACCTGCCATTTATGGTACATTTATTTACTGTCTTCCCACTATTTTCCATCTGTGTGGCTCTTCTCCAAGCCAAGTTGAACTTACTTGGCAATAGAACAGGGTCAAAAGTACTAAAAAAAAAGAATAATAATACGAAGAAAAAGAAAGCCTCCTTCTATTCTGTGTCATGACTGCTTGCACCTCTCGGTTTACCTAGTTATAGAGGAAGAAGTTAACGTCCACTGGTTTCACTCTTTAAATCTTTCTGCTCCTGTTTCTCTCTGTTTCAATACGGTTTGACTGAGAGAGAAAAGAATTTCTCCTGCAAACAAGAGCAACAGATCAACAAGCTCCATTTAGGATAATGAAGGGGTTGAGAGGAACCCCCCCACCAGTGCCGCTGATGCCTTGGGACCTGTGTTGGCAAGTGGTGTGAGGACTGGCACCCCAGCACTCATCCTGTGACCAGGAGGCGCTCACTACTCAGGCATCAGAGAGAAACCCCAGTCTATTTCCTTCCCCTCCTCAAATGCAGGATGTGACTCTCCTGCCCCAAAAGCTCAAGAAAAAAGGCAGAACTTTTACTCACCAGTTTCACATGCCAGTCTACCCTTTCATGCCTCATGTCTCCCTTCCACACTCGCCAACTTGGTAAGAGAAGGTTACTCATGATGAGACCAATTATCGGCTCAACAGTCTACACGATTTTCAGAGCTGAAAAGTTTTGTTTTCAGGTTTCATGTTTCTTTTTAAAATGGAAACCAATACTCAGATATCCTGTGCTGAACAGCTATAACAGATGCAGCCTTATCTCGCCACCTCATTAGAAGAAACAAACAACTATAAATCTTGTAGTACATCCAAAAAATTGTCAGCCCCAAATAAAAGCTGGCAAGGATCCCAATGGCATGTGCCTTGATTCCAGCCATGTTTGCCTGTAGTTCTTACATATGTAAATTGAGAAACTGTTAGCAGAAGCCAGCCAGCTGAAAACAGATGTGTTTAGAGTACGCAGACACATTTGAGGGGCCCTCCAGGCTCAGCCCCCGTCCCACCCTTCACTGAGAATCCCTTTCTACTTCCTACCCTGGGTGCCCCCTGCCCACGTCCGTCCCATCACAACCCATTTCCATCATTTCTGTTGGCTAAGTACACCAGCCCAGCCGTGGCGGTAGACCTCAGAATGAGAACACAGGATATGAAAAATTCCACAGCCCTGCAACTTTCTTAAAGATGAAACCAGAGCAACTGTCAGAAAAGGAGGTGGGGGGCAGGGGGAAGAGGCAGAAACAAGAGAAACAGATAAGGCAAGAGAAACATCACATCTGTGTTTCCGAATCTGCAGTCCACGCTGCCTGCTTGTCAGAAGTCTCTGGCACGTGGGGGTTTAAATCCCAGCCCACCGCTTACTCTGGGGGCATCCTGGAGTCTATGAGGCTTTTCTCGTGGGTAAAATGGAAATAACACTTCTGAAATCAGAGGGCTGATGTAAAGATTAAGCAAGCTGGCATGCTTAACGCTCTGGGCCCAGGGTAGGACCTGGTCTTAGGACTCAGCCAGTGGTATCCTAGGTACAAAAAGGGCCGTCTGGTCTCTGGACATGAAAGTGATAGTTTACAGAAATCGGAATGGAGCCTGTTGTGGATTACTGGGTCGGCCAAAAAGTCTGTTCAGGTTTTTCTGTAACGTGTTATGGAAAACCCGAATGAACTTTTCGGCCAATCCAATACTTGTAGGCGAGAGGCTTTTACCTGCATACAGTAGACCAACAGGTAACTAATCCTTCTTGGTCACGCCAGAAAGGATTCTCTTAACTTGGGACTTAACAAAATAACCAAAAGAATTCGCCAGGGCCCAGATGGGTATAGTAAAACAAACAAAAACCTGTACACAAACACCTGAGTTTGAGTTTTGTCTCAGGCTTGAGTAATTTTATTTTGGACCCTTTGCGAGGGTCCACTTCCTTGTATTTAAATTTGGGGTAAAGACCCCTGTGCTCACTTGCCCACCTTCTATTCACTCTTCCTTCAAGCTACCTGTGACCCTCCTTCCTGGCTTACGCCTCCCCTACACGTCCCTCCTGCCTGACGGGCATCACAAGGTCGTTATCTCAGCACTCAGATTGTCGTTGTGACAGCTGGCTTCGACACCCTCCCCCCCAAATACTGAAAGCCTCTCCCCACATTTTTATTTGCAGGTTAGTGTTCCCCAGGGCTCTGCGTCAGACAGCCACACAGCATAAGGTCTCATCCACTGCCATGTTCAACAGCAATCTCGACGTGGATGATCTCCTAGACCAGGGATCAAAAAACTGCAGCCCGTGGTCAAAGCCAGCCCACTGCCCATCCTCGAAGTACAGCTGCCCTGGAACACAGCTCCCTTCGTTTGTTATGGACCGTCCACAGCTGCACGAAGCCTAGGATTCTTATTATCTGACCCTTTACTGAAAAGGTCTGCCAACCTTCGCTGCACACTGTGTCCCGGGAGACACGTGGGTGTTTCCCAGGCCACTCTCCAAACGTCTACAAGTGACCACTCCCCTATCATCAATCACCCTCACGTCGCACTTGGAATCAATGGAAGTGTGGTCCATCCACACCCAGGAATCCACCTGTGACAGTGAGGTCGACCTTACCTCTGCTCTCTAAGCCCCTCCCCCGGCTCCACCGCTGCCGGGCCTCCATCCACTCTCCCCTGGAACGCTGCGAAAGCCTCCGGGTTTCTTCCCCTCCCCCACACCTCGCCTTCCCCTCATTCACCCTTCCGCCACTGTCAAGGCGTTTTTCTGGCATAAGAATCTCCAACTCTTTTTTCTTACCCGGCGTCCCCTAAGATATGGTCCCCAACACTTCATGAACATCTAAACTCGCTCTGCCTTCACATCCACAGATCCAACAACCTGCGCTAGGATTTCCAAGACGGAAGATACAATACCCACCTTCTACGAGGGGGATGGAACCACAGAACTAAATAAATGAAACTGGATTTTAGGTGTTGGGCTAGGACCCAAGTCAACCACTTTTTCCGGAGTCTCCCTTGACCGGCAGATGAAACTGATCATGTGTTCCTTTCTGCCACGATCGCCTTGATCTTACCGCTATTAGAAAGCTGATCACAACGGGTCATGACTATTCGTTGCATTCTGTCCCCTCCGCTGGGCTGTGAACTCAGGGTAAGAGCTGTTTTGAGCAACCCCGAAGTTCCACTGTAGTACGTAATAGGTGCTCAATAAACACCTGCTAAGACACGAAATGCTTTGTGAACTGCAAAGTACTACACAAGTTGAAAACAGAGAAACCTATGCTTCCCACTGTTTTATGCTCAGTTTACTACCCACTTCATACCCTACAGACACAAACTGGAGATGGAAAGGCCATTTGTGAGGGCTTGATCAAATTCTGAGCCAAGTGCTTTCCCAAGTGTTATCTTAGCAATGGGCCTACTTCCCATTCCCAACTGGACACAAGGGGCCTTTCCAAGTAGTATGAACCAGGAAGACAGAAATGGGGATGAGGATGGGGAGAAGGTAATTCGGAAGGAAGGTGATGTTTTATCTACACAGCAATTCACAGCCAATACTGAAGTTTATCTAATCAAACGTATTTATGGAATGCGTATCACATGGCGGGCACGATATTCGAGGTATCCATAGTCAGTCTGTCATGGTAAAAGAGGACAAAAGAAGAAATATAACATGAAGAGAAAGTTAGAGGGAACTTGATCTTGTTTGTACGCTGGGAAAAGGTAATGTTACAAAAGAGCTGACCAGCTGTTCTCCATCTCCAATGAAGAAAAATCTAAAGCAAATGGGGTAAGCTGTGCCATAAGGTATTGAAATTAGGTAGAAGGAATAATTTGCCAACATCAAAGGGTGCTAAACACTATTTGTGGTTTACAATTTTACTTTCAGGAGGTCCTTACACAGTTTGAGAGAATCTGGGCGGTTCTATTTGAAGAAAGGAAAGGGAACTGATAAATTCTCAAGCTACCCCGTTGGATCATGACGGACTGACTTTTGTTTAAAGTGGGCTCATGCGTAAAACAGACTAAGTGATTCCATACTTGCAACCACTGGACAGCACACCCTCTGGAAACACTACTATAATCCAGCAAGTACGAGAGTTGACCAAGTACAAAGAACAGAATAAATAACTACTAGATCAGCATGAATGAAAAGGGAAAGGTTCCCTAGTGGGAAGAGTATAACTTTTGAGTCCTGCTGGCCTACGCTTGCAACCTTCTCCCACCACTGATGACCGATTTGACCTTGTGCAAAACGCATGATAGACACAGCGTACACCAAGAGAAATGAGACCCACGTGTGCACACACATATAAGCACACGCAGACAAAGAGTGTTATAAGGAAATAACAGTAAATGTCTGCAAATGGTGGCACCATTAGTGATTTCTAGTTCCTGCACTTTTTTCAAATTCTATAGTAAATATCTATTACTTTTACAGTTGGGGGAGGGAGAAATTGCTCCCCCCTCCCCCCAAAAATCTGTCTTGTTTTTTGGCGGCAATATAATCCTTCATGCCATTCTTTATTATGCTATAAACTAACTTCTCTGTTAATCAAAACACCTGCTGTTAGTCAGCTTCTTTCCTTATTTGGCTTGAAGACTTCACGATGCACATATCCCACTGTCTGCATTGCATCCTCAAGACGTGTAAAACTGTTGTTTAACAGCCTATTATTCTCAGATCCTCTCCGTTCAATCTTCTCACATGTGGGAAATGACACCACTGAGATATAAGAAAAACCCCAGCCAACTATAATAATTCTAGATTTTGGATGGGAACAAAGAAAGGGTGGGAGTTTTGTACTACGTTTCCAATAAATTTTCAATAACTTCCAAATGTTCATGCTTTCCGGGCTTATTCACACCTGTGGGACAAATCAGCAATAATACCGAGTATAAGATATTCTTTTCAGCCATAAGTTAGTTCTTTTACTGGGACAAATTATGTATTTTCTCCGTAATTTTTAATCCCTCTGAGACCTCACTGATGGCAGCGTCCATTCTGTTCTTGCTGTTTGTTAGACCGACTCAGCTCGCAGACAGGCTGAGATCCTTGACAAGTCAGGACGCCATGAAAATAAAACATTTCAAGTCAAATATAATCCCACAGAAAATTTAAAAAGCACTTCCTTAATGATTCATTGACATTCGTGAATATTCTTGGCTACGAACTACATACACAAGATAAATTCAGGAGACATTTCATTTATTTATCTTAGGTATTGAAATGTAAATATCTAGAATCTCTGATCAACAAACAATACCTTGGAGATCCTGGAGACTATTTTTACTTCACACCCAGGAACGGGGTGGGGGGGGGGCCTGAAGTGTGAACAGTTTGTTCAAGGGACCGATGGTGAGTGACAATGTCCACAAGTGTGGCCACAACCCACATCTTCTAAGCCCCGGTCCAGATGCTCTCCCATCATGCAGTGCTTCTCATCCCTGCAAACCCATCAGTAGTAACTGCCCTCAGAGGCCCATCTGCACGTCCAATGTCCCAACACTGTTCTGGGGGGAAAAGAGCCTCCTTTCTCCAAACGCAATGACTGCAGTAGGGGGTTCTTTCCTCCTGGAAAAGCCCAGCTCTTTGGGCTGGGGAGAGAGAAACTTGGTTTTACCCCGACGTGAGGGAGATCGAGCAGCATGTCCGAGGTACAGAAGCACAGGAGGAACGGTGAAGAGGGAGGGCAAACCAGCAGGGGGTGACACTGGGGACCCCGTAAGGACACCGGAGCTCTGAGAGAGAAGGCACTGCTCACCTGTGGAACACGTCTGGTCTGCCGGTGTTGATGGTTTCACCTTTGGATCAACCACGTGCATTTTCAGAGCCTAAGCTTTTCACAACCATCAGTGTTAGTGAAATCCAGTCCCACATGTGGACCCTCACTGTCCCTGGAGTGAGGACACCACGTAGGTACCCATGCAGGTGACCACAGACTCTCCCGGTTCTCAGCGACACCTTTGCTTTAGTCAACTAATGCACCCCATTCCGTGTGTGTGTATGTGACTCTGCCGTACATCCCTCCACTTTTTTAACTGAAGAAAGAATTATATTCTACCTTTTGTGGATTTCATTACACCAATAGGCATATTCCACTAACCACCTGGTGACCCTAAATGTTTTACATTTAGGACTCAGCACTTTTACCCAGAAAAATGGAAGTACAAGACTGGACAGGGTTCCTCCAGATAAAAAGCTTTCTGTGGGCAAAAAAAGTTTGGGAACACAATGGGAGCAACAACCAGTACAAGAATTCAACTGGTCAATATTTTAATTATAATGGCTTTCCAGCAATCCCACTCCTGGGCATATATCCAGAAAAGATGAAAACTCTAATTTGAAAAGATACATGTGCCCCAATGTTCATAGGAGCACTATTTACAATAGCCAAGCAACCTAAGTGTCCATCGACAGATGAATAGATGAAGAAGATGGGCTATATATATATACACAATGGAATATTACTCAGCCACGAAAATGAAATAATGCCATTGCAGCAACATGGATGGACCTAGAGATTACTGTACTAAGTAAAATAAGCCAGAGAAAGACAAATATCATATGATATCACTTATATGTGGAATCTAAAAATATGATACCAATAAACTTATTTACAAAACAGAAATAGATTCACAGACATAGAAAACAAATTTATGGTTACCAAAAGGAAAAGGGGGAAGGAGAGATAAATTGGGAATTTGGGATTAACAGATACACACGACTATATATAAAATAGATAATTCACAAGGTCTTACTGGATAGCACAGGGAACTATATTCAATATCTTGTAATCACCTATAATGAAAAAGAATCTGAAAAAGAATATATATGTGTGTGTGTGTGCATGTGTACAACTGAATCACTTGCTGCACACCTGAAAACTGTAAATGAATTATGCTTCAATTAAAAAAAATGCATCCTTATTCCTTCCTTTAAACAATAACAATCCAAGAACTCCTCAAATCCCACTTTCCTTAGTAAGCTTTTCCAGAATAAGTAAATTGGGCAGAGATTCTACACTTGGCCATTTTTATGGCAATTCACGTCAGGCCTATTAAACACGAAAAACTATAAAGTAAGAATATAGAAGAAAATAAAGAAGTCCAACCCATAAGGAGAACTCAGCCCTGCAGACTACTCGTAAGCGTGAGGGCAAGGACGCCACGTGAGGCCATGAACTCTCCCGGCAGAGGCCGCCCGACGGGCCCTTTCCCACGAGCGGTACACCGTGGACACCGGTGAGATCCCAGGCAGTCCTGACACACAGCTGCAGCCTCTAAACCTCTCTTCCCCTTTGTTCTTCAAACTAAAATCAACTGGATGGAGTTGAAGACAAATCTGTCTTAATCTGCTTTTTGCTTTCTACTGAATTAAGTTAGATGTGAACAGACCAACATTCGTCTGGGAGGTGCTATGTACTCCAGGCCCAGTGAGCAGAGGCAAGAGTCAGGGGGAAACACTACCAAATGCAGAAATTGTACGCATTTACTTGTACAGGGAAACACTTCCCTTCCCATTGCCGTCAGCATCCTGAACAATTCTGTCCTCAGTGAAGTCTGTGAAGTGCCAAAGGGGAGGAGCCACCTATGTCCCTCGTTAATATCACATCTCATCGCCGTTGCATGCTTTTGCAGTTTTAACTGAGTCGCCTAATAGAAAAAGGGGAAAAGAAATCAAACAGGACAGGCCAAACAAGTGTAGGACAGGACAACTTCCTCCAAGCCTTGCTAGGGGAATAATAATAATAATAATAATACCATCAAACCAAGAAAAAGACCTAGGAGTCACAAGTCACAACAGACTCCAAATAAACGAAATAGTAGCTGGACTCAGCCCCAAATTCTCATCGTAAGCTAGCTACGTGCGACACACTGTACAGAGTACTTGACCCCCAGTGACACGGGAGGGAATGTCCAGGCGTACCCTGAGGGTACTCATGAGGGTTCAATGACTCAACACAAGGAGGTGGCCACCACGTGCCTGGTCTGACCACATGATTCGTTACCTCCTACCCTCCCTGGTTCTCAGGAGGATGGAGGGGCTAAGAGAGAGAGTGGAACAGAAATCAGGGCAAGGTCATCCTGATTCTGCATTTCAAGGTCAGAAGGAAATATTCTGAGTTTATGGTCCCAAAACAGAAGGAATGAGGGAGAGCACAGGGGGAAACAAACAGAAGCAATGCAAGGACGCAGTCACATAAGGGTGATCCAATAACCCAATGAAATCGTGTGCAAGAGAGAGAACAAAGCAAGGTGAGCCCTGAGGGTATATGAGTGCAACAGGAAGAGACCCATCGATAGGGGCTGAGAGGAAATTATACCTGCACTCTGACAAACAATTTTCAGAGTCAGCGTTCCCAGCGGTCACTGTGCAAGGAGAACGCAATGGGAACCTCGCACACACCTCCACACCCACACGTACGTGCTAATTCCAGACCTCCCCACACTCACCAAAGTGGACGCAGTGCGGATCTCAACCCGAAAACCCGCAGCCACGCAAACAGCACGAGACAGGAGGTAAGACCTCGGCGGTTCTGTTCTCAGTGCAGCCATGCCCGGGGACACAGCAGCGCCCTTTTCAGAGGCTCAGATGCTTCAGCACTCGGATTTCAGATGCTCAACCCAAATGCCCGCTGGCCACAGTGTGATGTAATCCCAACCACTTAAAAAGCCCATTTTCTCTCTAAGGCAAAGACCTTTTATCTGTCCATTTCAGGACTCAAATATCCTACGTTGTCCTGAAAAGCAAGGTGACCTTTAAGTACAGCCCTTCCTGAACTTACGGTGGGGTTATGCTCTGATAAGCCCATCACCAAGTTGAAAATACAGTAAGCTGAACATGCATTTAACACCCTACAGAACATCACAGCTTAGTACCGCCTGCCTTCAATGCTCAGAACAATGACATTAGCCTACAGTTGGGCCAGCTCCTCTAACACAAAGCCTATTTCATACGAAAATGTTGAGCACCTCGTGTAATTTATCAAACACTGTACTGAAAGTGAAAAACAGAATGGCTGTCTGCAGCCAGCATGGTCGTCGGTGTATCGGGTGCTTCTCCTCCTGATGGCGGGGGAATTTTGCTCACCGACACTACCCAGCATCACGAGAGAGATTCAGACCCCAGAGTGCCAGCGTGGGAAAGCATCCAAACCCGAGATCCGAAGTACGGTTTCTACTGAATACATATCACTTTCCCACCATCGTAACGTCAACAAATTGTTAGTCGAACCGTCATAGATTAGGGACCATCTGTCCCGGTGGCTTCAACTCAAAAGGAGCAGCTCAGTACAGATGAAACAGTGGGCAAGACCTCGCCGCAAGCAGAAACTAACACACCATTGTAAATCAATTATATTCCAATATAAATGTTAAAAAAAAAAAAAAAAAAGACCTCGCTGCTGCTTCTACCGCCATTATTAAACAGGTAATACCATCAGCCAGGTAGGGTGCTGGGCACCTCACATTTGCACGGATGTGCCTCGGAGATAGATGTCCCCATGTCGCACGGGAGAAAACCCACGATTCCGGTCCATTCTTTGATGAGGCCCCAGAGCTGGGAAGCAGAGCAGGCACGGTTCAGAACCCGCGCCCTCCTCACTTCTAAGTGTCTTCACACAAGGTATTTAGATATTGCTAAAACCTAACGATAATGAATTATTAATAGTGATGACTTAAGATAAATTAACAAACAATAAATATTGTTCCAAATTTTGATGATTGGGAACGATGACGAAAACGGGTTTTGGTTTAACTCATCTGACACAGTACGCGGTTGTTTGATAGACTACGTGTGGATTGAGAGCAGGAGATGCCCCGCGGATGCCCACACCCCGGCCACGCCCACCCACGCCACGCCCACTGTGCCCCGGCCACGCCGCGCCACGCCCACTGCGAGGGTCGGGGGCCACACCTGGGAAACGTGCCGGGGACCACAGGTGGGCTGTGACGTCGGGACCTCAGAACACAAGCCTCAAGGCCAGACTGAGGGTCTGACCAATTTAAGGTTTCCGTCTGGGTCCTTCCCCATCTGCAGCCTGCCCGTAACTGAGGCAAACCGCTAGGAAATTACAAAGGGGGCATATTCCCAGCACTGTGTCATACCTGAGGAAATGAAAGGATTTAAGCATATCTGGCTTGAATAAATGTTTTCTCTATAAAAGTTACATTTAGTGTGAAATATTATATAGGACAACATCCCACGTGTTTTTGTTGCTGGAGGACTCTTTATAGTTTGTGTTTTACTACTGGTCCCCTGTGTAAATCTGGAAAATTCCCTCTGGGGAAGTTTATTCCAGGTGAGGGCTGACTTTACCCATGAGCATTTCCAATCCTCTAGGACGCAGGTCCTCAAGTTCTCCAAGTGCCCGCCATATCTGCTTTTCACTACTGCAAACACATCCCTACCTCGTGGTGGTTGCTTTGCCCTTGACAAGTGAGAACAAAAGTAACACCACGGACAAAATCACTCCTCTGGGTCCACAGCACCTTGTGGAAACTGATGTCTTCCTGAAACCAGACAGAACCCCAAAAGCTCTAAACTTTTTCCTGTAATATTCCAGTGCAGTAAACAATATTTCTCAGAGGACCAAAGTTTGTCACATGAGGGTTAAGCTTGAATAGGTTTCAGGTTTCATGGTTTATCTTGAAAATTCAGGTGACCTTTACAGTCTCCATCATACCACAGTTAGGTTAATTTATACATAAAGGCTTTCCTCTGAGAGCTGAGAAAAAAATGTACCTGAGATGGGCCAGGTTTTCTGTGTGGCTCTGCTTACCCCAGTCCTACACGACAAATATACACACACCATACCACACCGCACCCCAGCTGGAGGAGGATGGGGGTGCAGTATTG
Organism: Balaenoptera musculus; assembly: GCF_009873245.2. Lineage (NCBI taxonomy): Eukaryota > Metazoa > Chordata > Mammalia > Artiodactyla > Balaenopteridae > Balaenoptera > Balaenoptera musculus. The sequence continues at coordinate 3,802,854 of NC_045802.1, read as the reverse complement.
AAGGTACCAGGGATTACACTGCACATCAAGACAAAGGAAATGGGGGCTGAAATGTACACACACGTGTCCACCCAACCCCCTCCCGCCTCCTCCGGCCGATTTTTTTAATATAAATTTATTTATTTATGTATTGATGGCTTTTTTGGGTCTTCGTTGCAGTGTACGGGCTTCTCATTGCGGTGGCTTCTCTTGTTGCAGAGCACGGGCTCTAGGCGTGCGGGCTTCAGCAGTTGTGGCACATGGGCTCAGTAGTTGTGGCTCGTGGGCTCTAGAGCGCAGGCTCAGCAGTTGTGGCGTACGGGCTTAGTTGCTCCGTGGCATGTGGGATCTTCCCAGACCAGGGCTCGAACCCGTGTCCCCTGAACTGGCAGGTGGATTCTTAACCACTGTGCCACCAGGGAAGCCCCACTCTGGCCGATTCTTAACTGTTCTTCCCTACGGAGCCTCCTAGCATTCCTGCCTTGTTGCTGGATACTTCCTCCAGACCCTGGAAATTCCGACTTCTCATGAAAAGGACTCCTTCAATCCATCAAGTCAACCATTCTAGGCTGAATAACAGTTTACGTCCACATCCTAATCCCTGCAACCTGTCAATGTTACCTTACATGGCAAAGAGGACCTGTGCAGAGATCATTAAGTTAAGGATCTGGAGATGGAGAGATTATCTGAGATGATCTGGGTGTGTGGGCTCTGAATGTGGTCACTGATGTCCACTGAGGATTTCACTGCAGAAGAAGAGAAGGCGATGTGATGACGGGAGCAGACTGCAGTGGTGCACTGTGAAGACGGAAGAAGGGGCCACAAGCCAGGGAGTTTACTGTTTAAAGAGACTCTTTAGAAGTCAGCATCTGCCAGAAGGTGGAAAAAGCAAGAAAATAGCATCTCCCCCTGGAGCCCCCAGAACTGGAAACGAATAAATTAGCACTGTTTTCAGCTACTGAATTTGTGGCAACTTGTTACAGCAGCAACAGGAAACTACCATCCAGCTTCCAGGTCGCGCCCTGCCCTTCCCGCACCCATCCCTGCCACGATCCCCACACCCACTGAGGCGCCCCCAGCCCTGTCTGTCTTTCAAACACAGTGTGCCTCAGCTTGTGGACAACAGAACATGACGACCTATCTCACCCAAACTGGAAACCTTTTCTCTTTGGAAGAGAATCCTCATTAAAGGATTCTTTAACTAATAAGCACCACTGATGCCTTTGAAATAAACAGGTCCAAAATATTTTGCCTTCATTTCCTATTCAATGTGTTTGTCTCTATACACCGTGGGTAAACATAAGCTCGGAAACAGTAAGTGCTTGTCAAGTCACTTATCCCTTCTGGGCTTCAGCTTTCTTTCTAGAAAAATAGTGTAGCCATGGAAATGAAATAAATAACACATAAAATTTCTTGCATAACACCCAGTACATGAAGAGTGCTCAGCGCGTGCTGTGTGTCATCACCCCAGCATGTGACACTCAGCCACAGGTGTCATCAGACTGATCCCGGGGGGTCCTGATGGAGACAGGACTTAAGAAGCACAAGAACTGCCTACGAGCCAGAAAACCAATCCTTATGATTTCTTCCCAGTCTCACCACCTAGGGACTCAAGGATGTAGAGAAAGTCTGCTGGTGAGCATGGAAAATGGTGTGACCGCTGGGGAAGACAGCCTGCAGCTCCTCAAGAAGTTAAGCATACAGTCACCATCGACTCGGCAATTCCACTCCTAGGTACCCACCCAGCAGAGATGAAAACACGTCCACACACAGAGTTGTCCGTGAATGTACAGCAGGATTGTTCGTCAGAGCCAGAGGGTGGAACACAGCCCAAGTGTCCATCAACCGATCAAAACAAAACAGGGTAAGTCCACACGAGGAGGTATTATTCTGCCACGCAAAGGAAATTCTGATCCGTGACGTCACACTGACAAACCGTGAAAACACAATACTAAGTGAGAGGGGCCAATCACAAAAGGCCACGTGCTCTGAGTCTTATTTACATGAAATAACTAGAAGAGGCCAGTCTACAGAGACAGAGGTAGATGAGTGGCCGCTAAGGGCTGGGGGCTGCTCTCGCGCACAGGGTTTCTGCTTAAGGGGATGAACTCCCAGGGGACTGGGAGTTTGGGGTCAGCAGATGCAAACTATTATATACAGGATGGATAGACAACAAAGTCCTACTGTAGAGCACAGGGAACTACATCCAATATCCTGTGATAAACCATAACGGAAAAGAATATATATATGAATAACTGAGTCACTTTGTTGGACAGCAGAAATTAACACAACATTATAACCTTGTAAATCGGCTATACTTCAGTACGATGTTCAAAAAAAGAGAGAAGGTGCAACAAGTTGACAGCAGACGCCACAGCACCGTTTGCTCAGAGATGAATGAACGGAAAAGAAGTTAGACTTAAAGACATAACCAACGAGGACCAAGAACGGCTGATGGGGAATGGAGAAGGGGGAGAAGAAGCAGGAGAAAGGCAGAAGGCAGAGGGCTCTGAGGATTCTCCTGGAGCGGGCTCACAGGGCAGCTGGGGACACGAGACTGTCGCCAGCAACACCTACAAAATTACACCTGAAATGCAGGAGGCAGCCAATGTCCTTGAAATCCCCCCACCACCAGGGAATCATTTATCTGTCCCGCCCTCTGCCTACCCACTGATTGGTTTTTTCCAAGCTAAGAGCCAACCTTCAACCCGAAAGCAACTGTCCACACAGATCCAGGCAGGCTGCAGCCCTGCAAAAACACCCATTTCCTTGGTCTGAGAAAGGCAACCATGCCAAAGCGACGGTGCATCTGATTTTCCCTCTCCTTGGTGCATGAGCTAATTAAAACGTGTTTGGTCATCCCTGAAGGAGAACGGGAAGCTGCTGAACGAGCACAGGGCAGTGATGTTGTGGAACTGTTTCATTTTGGAAGAAATTAAATTAGGGAGACATTCCGAATTGAGGCCTGGAGACCAATGATGAAGTCTTTCTCTGGCACTGAGTTGGAGTCACAGGATGGCAGGGCTCAGCGGAGGAAACCTGGGGTGACAGCGCCCACGGAAACCGATGGACAAGCATTTCACACATGTTCTAACTCAAAGAGGCAGAACAAGGCACAGTCTCTGAAACCCTCAACTACACAGAAAAATGCCACCGGGTGTCCACGTGTGTGTTTTTACACATGAACAGGGGCCCAGTTACTTTCACTCCCTCTGCCATTTTGCACCAACTTTGTCCATTCATTCAGTTTGTTCTAATTGAAGCCAAAAGCCAGTTACAACAGAACAAACATTCCCACACTTTACCATCACTAAATAAAACAGTCCATGTTCGTACATCTTAACGTCTAACCAAGTTTTTTAAAAAATCAATGTAAAACAATTTACTGGTGTTTTAATCTCGCATTGTTATTCTTGGCTAAAAACACCCGTTTTCTTTTCCCTGATTCACATTCTGTCTCAGGACGCTGGGCATCTGTATTGGTCTTCTTGGAGGATGTTTCCTAGATTATTACTGGTTCTCTAGCATTTTTTTTTTTTTTTTTAGTATATATTGATTTTTGTAGCTCACTGAGCAAAAAATCCATATTCCTCCAGATTTAGCACATTGGTCAGCCAAACAGCAAACAGGCTCTCAGCTTTGTGTACCAGCCAGCATCCGTAACCTCAAGACTGATAAACACCTAAGAAAGAACCAAGAGATTCAGAATAACAGGACAATAAAAAGGAAACAAAGCTCAAAAGTGAAGGGTAAACGAAAAACTGTACTTATTTATATCTAGTCAGTTAACTTTTTTCTGACCCTGAGTCTCTGAGATATTAAAATGCTCCTTAATAAATTTTATAACTCAAGATTTGCTCCAACTCAAGGAATTACAAAAATGCTCGGTTTTGAAATAGTTGTAGTATTTCATCATTATGACGAAGAAGTGATCTCAATCCAACTTTCCTGATGTCACTATCCTGCCCTAAAAAAAAAAATAGCGCAACACCACACAAATTAAAATCCCACCTATCCACTTCCAACATCAAGGAAATAAGGTATTGGGATACATGTGACATAATTTAGGAACAGGCCCCATATGCCAGGGCCCAGGCCCTCCTGCCATCTAATCCCCAAGTCCTTACACACAACATCGTTTCCTTTTCCTTGTTAGCCTGCACTTTTAAGCACTATCTTTAAAATATACATCATGTAGTAAAAGGGAGGAAATTAAAATGCCAAAAGATAAGCAAGCTTGATCTCAATTCTTCAATCCAACTTGTGTGCATTAGGCCCTTGCCACACCATAAGGGACTTCACTGGAGCACATGCTCTAATGACTAGGGTTAATTATACAAAGAGTAGTGTTCAGATTAGGGTTTATCTCCCCCAAAGAGAGCAAATCCACCAGAAGACAGTCATACATGATATAGAGTCAGTGAGATTATGGGAAATTTATTGTTTTTGGTCAGCTTTCCCTCGGAATTTTCTTTATTAAAGACTTACTTACAGCTATTATATAGTCTTTCATTCAATCTTCGGCTACGTTTAGAAAAGAAGAGCTCAACAAAGTAAAAGGAAGTTCATCAAAGTAGTGAAAGGCACCATTATTTATTAAGGTTCATAGTTTTGAGATCTAGGGCAAGTGACTTCATCTCCCTAAGCCATGGTTTTTCGCTGGTGGTGGTGGTAGTGGTGGTACCCACCTTGGAAAGATTCTTTTGGACATCACGTGAAATGATGCCTGAAGAGTGCTCAGTAGAGAGGCTCATTCTCAGCATTAAATAGCTATTATTACCCTCAAAATACTGCATCCCTGATCCCATTCTTGACAATCTGCTCCTTTCACTCTTATCATACATGATTACAGAGTGCTCTCCATTTTCCATCCTGACCTCCCTCAAATCTGTTCATTTCTCTTCACCTCCTTAATCCAAGCTACCCAGATCTGATTTACTATGGATGAATGAATGAATGAGATGAATAAATGAAAGAATGGTCATTCTTTCAGTCTGCCCATCTCTGGTAATGTTGCCAGCAGTTGGAAACACACATTAAATGAAAACTCACAGGTGTAAATAGCACATACGGGGCAATGACAACTAAAGACATCTTTCTTTCCATACGACTATTTCTATCTGACTCCGTCTACCCAACTTGTGTGTGACTTGGTGTGTTCAACCCAAGTGTGGAAACGCATTTGAAATTAAAGGGAAACAAATAAACAAGCAATTCACGTTTTATGTATTCAATACCCACATCATTTATAATTTGCAACATCACTCTGTTTCTTCTTCCACGATTCGTAATCATCTCATTTGCTTTTTTCCTTTTTCATGTTAGATTTGCATCTTTGTCCTCTGTACCTGCACGAGGCCAGGGTAATGTCTGACCATACTGTTTATTACCATAGTTCTAGTGCCTAGGATAATGTTTAACACAAGAGCTAAATAAGTATTTGTCAAATTGATCTCCTCACCTCTCCTCACCTCCACTCTCACCCCTCCTTTAGACCATTCTCCACACCACCAGTTGGAGTGATCTTTTTAAAAATATCAATCTGGCCAAGACCATTCAATGGGGATAGAATAGTCTCTTCAACATATGGTACTGGGACAGCTGGACAGCCACATGCAGAAGAATGAAATGGGACCCTCACCTCACACCATAGACAAAATTAACTCAAAATGGATCAAAGACTTAAATGTAAGAGCCAAACTATAAAACTCTTAGAAGACAACACAAGAATAATTCTTCATGACCTCAGATCAGGCAATGGCTTCTTAGACATGACACCAAAAGCACAAGCAACAAAAAATTAAGTGGACAGATTAGACTTCATCAAATTTAGCAACTTTGTGCTGCAAACAACGCCATCAAGAAAGTGAAAAAACCTATAGAATGGGATAGGATATTTGCAAATAATATATCTGATAAGATACATGTACCCAGACTATATAATGTTACAACTCAATAATAAAAAGACAACCCAATTTAAAAATGGGCAAAGGATTTGAATAGATACCCTCAACAAAGGTATACAAACGGTCAGTAAGCACATGAAAGTATGTTCAACATCATTAGTCATCAGGGAAATGCAAATCAAAACCACAATGAGATACCACTTCATACTCACTAAGATGGCTATAATGAAAAAAAGACAGTTAACAATTTTTGGCAAATACGTGGTGAAATTGGAGGCCTCATACATTGCCGTGGGAATGTAAAATGGTGCAGTCACTTTAGAAAACAGTCTAGCAGACCCTCAAAAAGTTAAACATAGAATTACTGTTTGACCCAGCTATCCACTCTTAGATATACACTCAAGGCTACTGAAAACATACATCGATACGAAAACTTGGACTTGAATGTTCATAGAAGCATTACTCATACAGTCAGAAAGTAGAAACAGCCCAAATGTCCACCAACTAATGGTATATCCATACAATGGAATATTATTTGGCAATAAAAAGACGTGAAATGCCAAAACACGGATGGCCCTTCAAAATATCATGTTAACTGAAAGAAGCCAGCCATAAAAAACCACATATCATATAATTCCATTTATACAGAATGTCCACAATAGGCAAATCTATAGAGACAGAAAGTAGATCCATGGTTGCCTAGGGCTGTGGAGTAGTAAATTGGGAGTGACTAACAGGTGATGAAAATTTTGGGGGTGACACAGATGTTCTAAAATGGACTGTGGTGATAGCTGTACAACTCTGTGAAGATACTAAAGACCATTAAATTATACACTTCAAATGTGTACACCGTATGGTATGTGAATTAAGTCTCTCTAAAGCTGTTGTGCACACTGTATGGTATGTGAATTAAGTCTCTATAAAGCTGTTGTGCACACTGTATGGTATGTGAATTAAGTCTCTATAAAGCTGTTATTACAGAATACATATCTGATTACATCATTCCTTGGTTAAAATATTTCAAAGGTTTCACCTTGTGCTGAGGATTAAGTCCAAATTCCAACAAGATTTGGAAGGGGCCTCAACTTGCTTCCCCAGCCTCACCTTACATCACTCTCCTCAATGCAACGCATATACGTAGTAGTTGCTCAATAAACATGAGCCTAGTGAACTGATTTTACCATAGTCTTCAGTGGTATTAGCTATAAATGAAGCCAACTTCAGCCTTAAGAAGGGACAGGAGAAGGAGAAAGGAAAAAATAAGGTAGGTGACTTTCAAAGGAAGCATTTATTCAAATTTCCAGTCAATGCTTTTTTTTTTTTCCTATTTCTAGCGCCCAAGGAAAGATTCTATTAGGACCCTGCACTCAGAATCAAATGCCAATTCAGATACAAAAGCTCTTTGTTTCCCCCTTGGGCTTTTTGTATTCTTACTAGGTGTCAATTTTCCACAGGAAGGTAGCCCAGAACCTGGACATAAAAGCAGCTAAGGAGGTGTCCCTGAATTGGAAAGATAATGCAAGGAGAAAAAGCTCAACTCTGAGAGCATAAACATTTTCTTTCCCAGTGTTACATCATCAATGTTCTCAGCATAACTTCAGCAACTGTCCTGAGAAGGGTGTCCACTGCCTCCAAGAAAATAAAGGTTTAGGGAGGGTATCACAGCACTCATTATTTGCAGATATTTACTGAGCACTCACTTTGTGCTGGACATCAGGTAGGCACAGAGGACAAAGACAAAATCCCTGCTTTAATGCAGCTTACATTCTGTTGGGTGGAGACAGACTACCAATCATTAAACAAAACTACAGCATGTCAGGTAGTGACAAGTGCTATCAAGCAAAATAAAGCTAAGGAAAGAGGAAGGGGTGCTAATTTAGCCAGGCGTTTAAGGACGGCCTCACTCAGAATGCAATATCAGAGCAGAGACCTGCATCATGTGAGCATGTTGCTTTGTAGGGTAAGGGCTTCACAGGCAAAGGGAACAGACCCTTCAATGTTCCTGAGCTGGCAACCTGCTCGGAAAGCCCCAGGAACAAAAAGGAGGCCAAAGAGGCCAGGGCTTGGTAGGCAAGGGGGAAGCCGTATTCACCGAGGTCTTTTCATGTTATTCTCAGAGAGATGAGAAGCCACTAGAAGGCTTCTTAGCTGGGCATATGGCTTCTCTTTTAACCAAACTCTGGGCTAATCAAAGCAGATCATTAGGGTAACCAGAGAAATCTGCATCAGCTACAGCAGGAGAGAAGCTAAGACCAAAGGTATCTATATACCGAAATACAAGAGACCGAATAGTAAATTCACAATTGTTCAAGCGCATGGTTTTTACTGTCTAGCTCTTCCTCCAGACCACGGGCCTCATGGAGACGGGGGCTGTGCTGATCTTGTTTCCCCCTGCCACCCCCATACAGCTGAGTCCCCAGAACACACAGGGAGCCCCAGGGAGGTGTTGGGCAGGAAACATTTTTGCGGCACATACCTTTAACTCATTCAACACATATGCAGATTTCACATTGGTTTTCAACTCAAGACACACAATGTGACCTACATTTGAAATACTCTTTAGGAGACTTTTAAATCTGCTGGAATAGTCACAGGAAGGACACTAAGGTATCAACAGGAAAAACTTATCAATCACTAGCAGCTACTAGATTCAGATTGGGCTTTTCTAGAACCTCGACTGAGAATCTTAGTTCAGGGCAATGAGATATTTATTTTTCCGTAAAATATCCACATGAAAGCTGTAGCACTCAAAATCATACTAACTTCAGGATTTTGAAAAGTGGGCTAATATAAATTTGTTCTGAATCAGTACCTTTTCATACATAAAGATATGCTTGAATAGTATAATACATACAAAACTGGTTAAAATTTCTAAGCCAATGAAAATCACCCCTTAGTCCTATCAGAGACCACAGACTTGGTGAGAATGCCGAAATTTGTCACACAGAATTGTAAACGTGCCTTTCAAGTTGGAAACAGAAGAGGCAATTTCTGCTTCTCAAAGCTTACATCAAAACTGAAAAATGGAATGAACTGACAAAGCTGGGAATTTAGTAAAAGAGAAACACACAGCACTTTGGGAAAGGAGGGAATTCTGTACAGTGATCGCCATCTCTATTTTTAAGGATTAAGTTGTTAAACTTACCTTAAGACAAAATAAATTTAGTTAATCTTAGGATAGTTTTAAGAGAAGATTGGTATAGTAAACTAAATACAGTATTAAAGTTTCAGTTCCATGAAGACATTTCTTACTTTGGCTTCTATCAGCTGAAGTAACTTATCCTTTGCTGGAATGGCATCATTTTCGATTCAAAGCAGTCTCTGGTTTATTTTGCAAGGAAATATTTTTAAGGCTATCATCTCCTACTCATGCAGTTCTCCCCACCCACCATTCACAACTCCCCCCAATCCTTTTACATACACAAACTCAGAATTGATTAAGGGAACTCCAGCTGAGGATGTTATTAATTAGCTTGGGCAGTATGGAAACCTAAGCTTACTATATCAGTTGGCTCAGGCTGGCATAAAAAGTACCACAGACTGGGTGGCTTAAACAACAGAAATTTATTTTTTCTGCAGTTCTGGAGCTGGAAGTCCAAGATCAAGGGGCTGGCCAGTTGGGTTTCTGGTGAGAGTTGCTTCCTGGCTTGTAGAAGGTGCCTTCTCGCCGTGTGCATACATGGCAGAGAGCTCTCTCGTGCCTATGACAAGGACACTAATCTTATTGGATCAGGGTCCCACCTCTACAACTTCATTTTACCTTAATTACCTCCTAAAGGTTCTCTTTCTGAATACTGTCATATTAGGGGCTAGGGCTTCAACATATGAATTTCAGGAGGACATAATTATGCCCACAGTACTTATATTTCCTTTCACTACGTCTTTGGTCTTGGGCAAAGCATGAGGGGAGCCACTTAGATCCCTGTCATCTCATCCCCTTGAGTCCGTAAGGGTTTCAGCAAACCCACGGGACTGGCCTTGCTACAGGTAGCTTGTGCATCCTACCCTGAACAGGCTTACGATTCAGCAAGCACGTCTGACCTCACCCAAAGCCCTGCCTCTCAGTCACCTTGACAGAGGGACTGAGTTATGGGGGACCCTTCACCTTCCTCGACTTTTCCTCCTGTTCCAAGCCTGCAGATAGAAATAGGGACTTCCTACAAGGCTCGTCCTCCTGGCTCTGGAATCCCAGAGGCAGCAGCAGTGACCAGTGAAGATCTCCATGCCTTGAAGGTGAAGACCCCCATGATTCTGTGCAAACCCAGAGGAGCTCAAGGACCCTTTTCTCATGGGGAACTGGTCCAACAGCCTGGCTCACAAACACAAAGCCAAACAGCAGCCTGGTAACTACACCTGATGGAAGCAAAACAAGTCAGTACAAGAGGGCACATACTTTCAGTGGCTGCTTATAGGTGCTACTTCACGCATCAAGAGACTTAATACAGAAAAGCAAGGGCCCCTCAAAATCAACTACAAAACATTTGAACTTCCTCCCGCAGTCAAAAAGGGTGACAAACTTGTTCTATGAATGACGAGGACAATGTCACCTAGTGTCCTAGAAGACCGATGTCACCTAATATGATGCACGTTCCTCCTGAAGTCTTGTCCTCTCAAACCCAGCCTGGTCCGTCTAGAAGGACAGCCTCTCCCCATGTTAAAAATTTCCATCACCTTCTGCAAGCTGCACAGGGAATTCACCTTCTCTAGAAAACTTCCCCCGATTAGACAAACTCCAATAATAAATACTGGAACTTGCAGCTTTATGGTATTTAATTTGCGATCAATTCTCATCATCTACATGAGTCGTTTTATGTATTTTCTAAAGCCGTATTATGTTTATTCATATTATTGTTTTCCACTAGATTGTCTGTAAGCTAAGGGTGACTGTGTGTAACCCTGAGTCGTTCTCATTTCCACCCTGCAGCTGCACAACCTATTGTGACTGGTCAAAAACAGGCATTTGGCACAAGCTAGCTACAAGGTAATGGAACAGCGGGGCATTCTCTCTAGCTTCTGACAGATCGACAGGCTGTCTCTGGGGGACTCTGGGCTCGGACACCCACCTGCACAGACCCAAATGCACGGCAGCTGCTGGAGAGTGCGCAGCACCCTGAAATGCTGTAAATTAATTTCCCTCCAGCGTCCCCTCTGACGTGGCCCGTCCTACAGTGAGTCTTAACTTACCCCTCACCCACCAACCCCACTACACTCCCTCCATCACTAGGAGTTACTGATTCTAACTCCTTAATGACCATGAATCTGGATCCCAGTTCCTTGCAGAAAATCGAGAAACTACATCTAACAGTTTTTTGCATCCCTACTCTGTGTCAGAGGCTCAGGCTACCACTACCCTAGTTCAATATCACTAAGTTAAAGTATCGCAAGGACCTCAGACCTCGCATAGTCTATTTTGACCTTCGCATTGTTGCCTTCTCCCAAACTCACGCAAGCTCTGTGAAACTGCTCAGAACCCCTCACCTCCCCACCATTATCCTTAAAGCCTTTCAGCGTGGCCTCTGGAGGTGGACCCACGGGGTTCCGACCTTGGATCTGCTCGCTGGAGCTACAGGGCACCTGGGGGGCAATGCCTTCAGTTGTCTGAGGCTCAGGTCTCTAAACTGTACAATCAGGATGGCAAGCTTCCTCTCCGTGGGATTGTTTCAGGGGTTCTCAGGAGTGGTAGACAGTAGTTGTCTACAGAGGGTCGGGCCATAGTGCTAACAAGTGTTAGTGTCAATATCATTAGTATTCCCACCAACACCCTCCCCTTGGAACCAACAAGGCCACTTAGCTCCCGAGATTTGACTTTCACGGCACCTCGCATTGTACACTGTGTTCCTATTTGTCATATCTGGGCTGGCCCTCCCGGCACACTTCCTCCTCCTGGCAGGCAGAGATGGTACCATTTGTGTTTATTCATCAACTTTAATTCATAGACACTTGCTCAGCTGGGTCACAGCGAAGAGCCTGGGCAGCCCTGTGATGTGGGGCAATGTGGTTACCTGTGCAATCCCACTAAAACCAGTTTATTCCAAAAAAAACCAAAAAGGTGTTTAAAAGCCCTCTTAAAGCAGAAACTAACACACCATTGTAAAGCAATTATACTCCAATAAAGATGTTAAAAAAAAAAAAAAAGCCCTCTTTTTCTCCTCAACCTTATCTAAATACACATGACACTGAATCCAAAGAAATCTTTAGCTTGAGACAGTCTCAGGTAGATAAGCAGAATTGCAAGGCCCCCAAGGATGGAATCACGTTACAGATTCGGCGGCAGTTTTTAAATACAGGAAACACAAATAGGACCACAGCAAACTCCTGCCTTCTTTCTTTAACTTCTCTGATTATAAATACTTTAAAACTTCATGAAATGTTGGTACCAGCCCCAATGCATTTGTTATTTATTATTCTTAAGTAGCTGTGTTTACACTTACATAGGTTAACGTACAATTACAGCTATATAGGAATAGAAACGCATATCCCAAGTGTCATGAAAGTAAATGAACATCATTAACATTTTTCTTCCATTTTTCAAACAGGTTTCACTGCCTTTTATACTAATCTTTTATTTGTTCCCAGATTTGATCATTCAAAATTCCTGTTTTCATGTGTTTTGAAAAAACACTGAACATATACCTATACGTTCACTTGTTCAGCGATGTACAAATAAGCATCTATTCCCTTACTCTTGTTATCTGCTGTCTCAGGAAAAATAATATATGTTCATCATGATTATATAAAGACAAAATAAGGACTTAAGGCTCAATTATCTGTACACTGGCAAAATACTGTGATAACATAGGACTCCTAATTTCTCAGGCCCTGGTATTTTCAAACAACACCTATTCATTGAAACAAATAAAAGGAAAAATGCACCAACGATTGACAGATGGTTTTAACTTGGCGCTTGTATATTTGTGAAAGGATTATCTTTAAGCTGGTGTATTTACTTTGGTCTTTAATGACTGGTGCACCCAACTGAAAGGACGCCCCTAGGAGTACTTGCTTAGCAGGAGAAAAAGGCTGTCTCTGGTCTTCTCAGATGACCCAGATGTCAAGATTTTGATGGGATGGTGGGGGGGAGAGTGGCTGTCTGTCTGTCTGTCTGTCTGTCTGCCTGCCTGTCTCTCATTTGCAGAGCTATCAGGACTCAGCCACTGGAGACTGTTGAGCCCGGGAACGCTGACAAATCTCAGTTACCTGATTAACAAGAAACAACAGGAACCAGACCTTTCAGCAGAAGCTCTTAGCCTCTGCTAACCCAGCAAAGCTGTGCAGAGGACCATAGTAAGCTCAGAAATCACCAATCAGAAAGCTCAAGCCAAGCCCAGGGATTCCAAAGTTTGGCAACTTTGCTTCACCAGTCTGGCTTATCTCCTGTTGACAATTTACTTGTGACCCTAAGTGGGCCTAAATAGAAATAAAATATCAAGAACTCTGAGAAACAAAAGACGAAAACGTTCTTCTCTTGTCCTGCATCCTCTCTCAAGTTCAACAAGTAAGAAATGGAATCACAGGGGCTCAAAGCAGAGAAGCCGTCCTACCCTTGTGATGGGTGGGTGGACCCAGAAGACATTTGGCTGGTGAAACAAGTCAGTCTCAGAAGGGCAAACACTGCACAATTCCTCTCACATGAGGCGTCTGAAATAGTCAAAGGTATAGAAATAGACAACAGAACGGTGGTGACCAGGGGAGGGGTGTGGGGGGCAGGGGAGCTCTGTCCAATGGGTGCAAATTTACATTTATACACAAGGATTAAGTTCCAGAGACAGTGTCTGCAGATCACGATGAGGTCCTGTGCATCTGACAATTTGTCAACAGGGTCCATCTCACGCTAAGCAGTCTTACTACACCAAACAAAACAAAACAAACAAAAAAATACCAGTGGGACACAAGGAAACTCTGGGAGGTGGTGGATACGTTAATCACCTAGATTATGGTGATGGTAAAAGGAGTGGATATATGCATCTTGACTCACCAAACTGTTATGTTACTTATGTGCTGTTTTTGGTATACCAATTATACCTCAATAAAGCTGGAAAAAACAACCAGACACAGACAAGCCTGCAGTCCGTGGGTAGTTGCAACTGCAATGCTGGCCCTTCCTATTCAAACTGGAGGACAGTAAAGCTTCAGGGTGGAGTAGTCCTTAAGATTTTCAAAGTCATAGGAGGAATCCTGGCTGTCAAATCAGGAAAGGGAAGGCATCGATAATTCAGGAGGTGATAAATGAGGGAAAGTGTCAGATGTATAGACAGGGAAAGGGAAAATATAATTTTCTTTGGGACCAATTAAGGTAAGAGCTGCTTTGCATATTCTCAAGCAGAAAGATGTCGATGCTTCAGAAGTGGAATTTTTTTCCAAATGAAAGTTAACATGACACTTTCTTGCATTAATGAAACTCATTCGGAACGACTTCGCGGGAAAAAGAAAAAAAGCACTTTAAGTACAAACCCTACCACAGGGAGAAACCAGGAGACAAACATTCAGGACATGTTGCACATGTTTAATTGAGCTCTGTTCTTGACTTTTCCTCCCTTGGTTTGTTCTTCTAGTAGGTAAGATGCCAAATATTACGAGCTTCTCTTTCAGAATCCTGGACCACAGTTTGACCTAACAACACCTTGTTTCGTTTGGCAAGCAGTATTGTCAAAAATAACAGGCACCAACAAACTAACCATTCATGAAAAGGCGGGGGAGGAAGAAACACGGGAAAAAACGTGACACGTTACGTGTCTCTGAGCTCCTCTAGCATCTCCTGTGGGTCCCAGTGTTGGAAGCAGCAGAGCAAAGGGATGGAGATCAAGGGATTCTATCACCATAATTCTTAGACTACGACCGAAAGAGAAAAGGGCCTCATTCCTTTCGCTGCCCATTTTCTACCTGAGCTTCTGTGTAGACACACTAGTGTGAAGGGCACCAACCAAAGGGAATCCCCACCATGTAAACCACTTTTCAGAACTGTTCACACGGATAGTTCTATTATAGAAGAAAAGTGAGTGATCACACCAATTTCATAACCAATAAAATTTTTTTCTAAGAGACATGTTTCTAATTTCACAGCATATTGTTATAGTTCAAACCCTATTATTAAATGCCCCTCCATAGATATTTCTGTCATGTTATCATACTGTAAGTACTACCTTTTAATGTGGGTTATTAAAGAGGATTTTCCTGCATTCTCAACCTATACTAAAATATTTTCCCACATTCTATCACATGTACTATATATATCTCCCTACCAAATCATCTTGCTACCTCACGACGCAAGCAACCAAGTGGACGGGTTTATTTATTTTTCTATTTCTCACCCGAAGGAGTTATATATAAATAGTGATGAGGGTGGAGTCAAGATGGTGGTGTGGGAAGACACCAAGTTAGTGTCTCCCCACAACTAGGGCACCTGCCAGCCACTGGTGGTGGACCCTGACACCCAAGGAGACGGGAGGAACCCCCAAGTGAACCGCCGGGGGTCAGGCCAAAGCTCCTTCAGTGGGAGCTCCGAGTCCGAAACACTGGACTGATAGAGAACCTCAGACCCCAGGGAATATTCATCAGAGTGAGGTCTCACGGAATTCCTCATATGAGCACCAAGACCCAGCTCTACCCAATAGCCTACAAACTCCAGTGTTGGAAGCCTCAGGCCAAACAACCAGTAAGACAGGAACACAATCCCACTCAAACAGAAAAGAAATTTTAAAATGAGACAGCAAAAAAATATGTCACAGATGAATGATCAAGGTAAAAACCTACAAGACCAAATAAATGAAGAGGAAATAGGCAATCTACCTGAAAAAGAATTCAGAGTAATGATAGTAAAGATGATCCAGAATCTTGGAAACAGAATGGAGGCACAGATTGAGAAAACACAAGAAATGTTTAACAAAGCTCTAGAAGAACTAAAGAACAAACAAACAGAGATGAACAACACAATAACTGAAATGAAAAATACATTAGAAGGAATCAATAACAGAATAACTAAAGAAGAAGAACTAATAAGTGAGCTGGAAGACAAAATGGTGGAAATAACTGCCAAGGAGCAGAATAAAGAAAAAGGAATGAAAAGAATTGAAGACAATCTCAGAGAGAGACCCTTGGGACAATACTAAACACACCAACATTCAAATTATAGGGGTCCCAGAAGAAGAGGAGAAAAAGAAAGGATCTGAGAAAATATTTGAAGAGATTATAGTCCAAAACTTCCCTAACATGGGAAAGGAAATAGTCACCCAAGTCCAGGAAGCACAGAGAGTTCCATAAAGGATAAACCCTAGGAAAAACACACCAAGACACATATTAATCAAACTAACAAAAATTAAATAAAAAGAAAAAATATTAAAAGCAGCAAAGGAAAAACAAAATATAACATGTAAAGGAATCCACATTAAGGTTATCAGCTGATTTTTCAGCAGAAGCTCTGCAGGCCAGAAGGGCGTGGCAGGATATACTTAAAGTGATGAAAGAGAAAAACCTACAACCAAGATTACTCTACCCAGCAAGGATCTCATTCAGATTCAACAGAGAAATCAAAAGCTTTTCAGACAAGCAAAAGCTAAGAGAATTCAGCACCACCAAACCAGCTTTACAACAAATGCTAAAGAAACTTCTCTAGGCAGGAAACACAAGAGAAGAAAAAGACCCACAAAAACAAACCCAAAGCAATTAAGAAAACGGTAATAGGAACATACATATCCATAATAACCTTGAATGTAAATGGATTAAATGCCCCAACCAAAAGACACAGACTGGCTGAATGGATACAAAAACAAGACCCATATATATGCTGTCTACAAGAGACCCACTTCAGGCCTAGGGACACATACAGACGGAAAGTGAAGGGATGGAAAACGATACTCCATGCACGTGGAAATCAAAAGACAGCTGGAGTAGCAATACTCGTATCAGATAAAACAGATTTTAAAGTAAAGACTGTTACAAGAGATAAGGAGGGACACTACATAATGATCAAAGGATCAATCCAAGAAGAAGATATAACAATTATAAATGTTTATGCACCCAACACAGGAGCACCTCAATACATAAGGCAAATGCTAACAACCATGAAAGGAAAAATCAACAATAACACAATAATAGTAGGGGACTTTAACACCCCACTTACACCAATGGACAGATAATCCAAAGAGAAAATAAATAAGGAAATACAAGCCTTAAATGACACAATAGACCAGATAAATTTAATTGATATTTATAAAACATTCCACCCAAAAGTGGCAGAATACACTTTCTTCTCAAGTGTACATGGAACATTCTTCAGGACAGATCACACCTTGGGTCACAAATCAAGCCTCGGAAAATTTAAGAAAATTGCAATCATATCAAGCATCTTTTCTGACCACAACGCTACAAGATTGGAAATCAATTACAGGAAAAAAACTGTAAAAAACACAAATACATGGAGGCTAAACAGTATGCTACTAAATAACCAAGAGATCACTGAAGAAATCAAAGAAGATATAAGAAAATACATAGAAACAAATGACAACAAAAACATGATGACCCAAAACCTATGGGACACAGCAAAAGCAGTTCTAATAGGGAAGTTCAGAGCAATTCAATCTCACCTCAAGAAACAAGAAAATCTCAAATAAACAATCTAACCCTATAGACTTAAAACAACTAGAGAAAGAAGAACAAAGAAAACCCAAAGTGAGCAGAAGAAAAGAAATCATAAAGATCAGAGCAGAAATAAATGAAATAGAAACGAAGAAAACAAAAGCAAAGTTCAATAAAACTAAAAGCTGGTTCTTTGAGAAGATAAACAAAATCGATAAAACCTTAGCCAGACTCATCAAGAAAAAAAGGGAGAGGATGCAAATCAATAAAATTAGAAATGAAAAAGGAGAAATCAC
Organism: Balaenoptera musculus; assembly: GCF_009873245.2. Taxonomy (NCBI): domain Eukaryota; kingdom Metazoa; phylum Chordata; class Mammalia; order Artiodactyla; family Balaenopteridae; genus Balaenoptera; species Balaenoptera musculus. The sequence continues at coordinate 3,785,102 of NC_045802.1, read as the reverse complement.
AACTGACACCACAGAAATACAAAGGATTATAAGAGACTACTACAAACAACTGTATGCCAATAAAATGGACAACCATGAAGAAATGGACAAATTCTTGGAAAGGTACAATTTTCCAAGCCTGAACCAGGAAGAATTAGAAAATACAAACAGACCTATCACAAGTAATGAAATTGAAACCATAATTTAAAACCTTCCAACAAACAAAAGTCCAGGACCAGAAGGCTTCACAGGCGAATTCTATCAAACATTTAGAGAAGAGCTAACACCAATCTTTCTTCTCAAACTCTTCCAAAAAATTGCAGGGGGAGAAACACTCCCAAATTCATTCTATGAAACCACCATCACCCTGATACCAAAACCAGAAAAAGGTATCACAAAAAAAGAAAATTACAGACCAGTATCACTGATGAACATAGATGCAAAAATCCTGAACAAAATACTAGCAAACAGAATCCAACAACACATTAAAAGGATCATAAACCACGATCACGTGGGATTTATCCCAGGGACGCAAGGATTCTTCAATATATGCAAATCAATCAATGTGATACACCACATTAACAAATTAGGGAATAAAAACCATATGATCATCTCAATAGATGCAGAAAAAGTTTTCAACAAAATTCAACAGCAATTTATGATAAAAACTCTCCAGAAAATGGGCATAGAGGGAGCCCACCTCAACATAATAAAGGCCATGTATGACAAACCCACAGCAAGCATCATACTCAGTGGTGAAAAACTGAAAGCATTTCCACTAAGATCAGGAACAAGACAGGGATGTCCACTCTCACCACTCTTATTCAACATAGTTTTGGAAGTCCTAGCCACAGCAATCAGAGAAGGAAAAGAAATACAAGGAATACAAATTGGAGAAGAAGTAAAACTGTCACTGTTTGCAGATGACAAGATAATATACATAGAAAATCCTAAAGATGCCACCAGAAAACTACTAGAACTAATCAATGAATATGGTAAGGTTGCAGGATACAAAATTAATGCACAGAAATCTCTGGCATTCCTATACACCAACAACGAAAAATCAGAAAAAGAAATTAAGGAAACAATCCCATTTACCATCGCAACAAAAAGCATAAATACCTAGGAATAAACTTGCCTAAGGAGGTGAAAGACTTGTACTCAGAAAACTATAAAACACTGATGAAAGAAATCAAAGATGACATAAACCGATGGAGAAATATACCATGTTCTTGGATTGGAAGAATCAATATTGTGAAAATGACTATACTACCCAAAGCAATCTACAGATACATTACAATCCCTATCAAACTACCAGTGGCATTCTTCACAGAATTAGAACAAAAAATTTTACAATTCGTATGGAAACACAAAAGACCCCAAATAGCCAAAGCAATCTTGAGAAAGAAAAACGGAGTTGGAGGAATCAGGCTCCCTGACTTCAGACTATACCACAAAGCTACAGTAATCAAGACAGTATGGTACTGGCACAAAAACAGAAATATAGATCAATGGTACAGGATAGAAAGCCCAGAGATAAACCCACGCACATATGGGCACCTAATTTACGACAAAGGAGGCAAGAACATACAATGGAGAAAAGACAGCCTCTTCAATAAGTGGTGCTGGGAAAACAGGACAGCTACATGTAAAAGAATGAAATTAGAGCACTCCCTAACACTATACACAAAAATAAACTCCAAATGGATTAAAGACCCAAATATAAGGCCAGACACTATAAAACTCTTAGAGGAAAACATAGGAAAAACAGTCTTTGACATAAACCACAGCAAGATCTTTTTTGACCCACCTCCTAGAGTAACAGAAATAAAAACAAAATTAAACAAATGAGACTTAATTAAACTTCAAAGCTTTTGCACAGCAAGGAAACCATACACAAGACAAAAAGACAACCCTCACAATGGGAGAAAATATTTGCAAATGAAACGACAGACAAAGGATTAATCTCCAAAATATACAAACAGCTCATGGAGCTCAATATCAAAAAAACAAACAATCCAGTTAAAAAATGGGCAGAAGACCTAAATAGACATTTCACCAAGGAAGACATACAATGGCCAAGAGGCACATGAAAAGATACTCAACATCTCTAATTATTAGAGAAATGCAAATCAAAACTACAATGAGGTATCACCTCACACCGATCAGAATAGCCATTATCAAAAAATCTAGAAACAATAAATGCTGGAAAGGGTGTGGTGAAAAGGGAACCTCCTGCAATGTCGGTGGGAATGTAGATTGATACAACCACTATGGAGAACAGTGTGGAGGTTCCTTAAAAAAACTAAAAATAGAACTACCATATGACCCAGCAATCCCACTACTGGGCATATACCCTGAGAAAACCATAATTCAAAAAGAGACAGATACCACAGTGTTCACTGCAGCACTATTTACAATAGCCAGGACATGAAAGCAACCTAAGTGTCCATTGACAGATGAATGGATAAAGAAGATGTGGCATATATATACAATGGAATATTACTCAGCCATAAAAAGAAACGAAATTGAGTTATTTGTAGTGAGGTGGATGGACCTAGAGTCTGTCATACAGAGTGAAGTAAGTCAGAAAGAGAAAAACAAATACTGTATGCTAACGCATATATATGGAATCTTAAAAAAAAAAAAAAAGGTACTGATGAACCTAGTGGCAGGGCAGGAATAAAGATGTAGACATAGTGAATGGACTTGAGGACACGGGGTGGGAGGAGGAAGCTGGAGCAAAGTGAGAGTAGCATCGACAAATATACACTATGAAATGTAAAACAGATAGCTAGTGGGAAGCAGCTGCCTAGCACGGGGAGATCAGCTCAGTGCTTTGCGATGACCTAGAGGGGTGGGATAGGGAGGGTGGGAGGGAGGCTCAAGAGGGAGGAGATATGGGGATATATGTAAATGTATAGCTGATTCACTTTGTTATACAGCAGAAACTAACACAGTATTGTGAAGCAATTATACTCCAATAAAGATCTATTTAAAAATAAATAAATAGTGATAACATGGAACTTTTAGCTGGAGGGGAGAATCAAACATAGTAGAAATCCCGAAAAGTCAAAAGTTGATCTCGCAGAATGATTAGCCTAAATTATTTCCTGAAATAGTTATTTAAGATGAAAACAGTGCTTCACTTCTAAACATGAGTCATCACCAAAATTATCTTTGGTTTACAAAAGTTTAATAAGAATTTTTTTCTACGCTAGAAATGTTTAGAAAGGGATTCCTTTTTCTACTCTGGATTAATACTCCGAAATCTCCAAATATGCCAGTCTCTACAATGGTTAACACAAGCAATTTTTTCAACACTACAAAATCTTCATCCGTCTAATTTTCATTCCAGAGAAATACTAGTAAAACCTGTGGGTGGAAAAACATTTCTTAAACATTGGGCTTCTGGAAATTGTTTTCATTCAACATGCTGCCCAAGACCTGTTACATCTGAGCACTCATCTTTGCAGACTAACAATAAGGCCAGTTAGGACCACATAAATTGCTGCAATCATTCAAATAATAGCATTCATTTTAGAGCTAACCCCCAAAAACCTGTCTAAAAATGAATTCTCCCTTAATTGCATTTAATCAACAAATGGGCAAACATACGCTAAGCCATAATACAAACAACCCAAGGATAGGCTTACAACCTCGACAAGTTAATAATGCTCTCTGGAATAAAAGATCCAAGGAGGAAACTGACTTTTAACTAAACATGTAGGATGCTGAGAAATCACATCATGAAAGAAACCAAAGAAAAGTTTTATTTTTACAATTGTATGACTGGATCCCCACCAACATAGAGGCCAATCAAAACATGATCGGTGGTACAGTTTTAATTAGTGTGTCTGAACTCTGTTTTGATATGATGCTTGGGGATAGTTCACAGGCTGAAAGATACCACACAACAAGTGCATAGCATCCTGAGATGCCTTAGTGTCCATCACACGTCCAGCTGGAGTGGAGACCAAGTGGGAAGAGGCAATTCCTTTCCACAGGAGCAGTCCCCAGGCAGGACAGATGCACAGGGTTTGGATAAGTGTATCAGAGGCTTCAGAGAGTCCACAAAATGGGTATAAGACCGAGCCAGTCGTGGGAACGATAGACTGTCAGCGTGTAAAAATGCAGCGTCAGTTTCTTTCTAGAGCCTGCTCATATGTGTCCTGCCACAAAATAATCTCTCAACTGCTCCCTTTTCCAAGTGAGACTAACAAAGCCCAGCTCTGCTGAGTAAACAGAGGACAGCACGTGTCTCCCAACCAGGCAGGGAGTGAGCTACTGACTGTACCTAAGTCACATCCCTTCGCTTTCCTAGGGAACGGGCACAGATACTTTTGCAAATTTATGTGCTGCTTACTTTTTAAAAAAAATTTATTTATTTTATTTATTTATTTTTGGCTGCATTGGGTCTTCGCTGCTGCGCGCGGTCTTTCTCTAGTTGCAGAGAGCAGGGGCTACTCTTCGTTGCGGTGCGCAGGCTTCTCATTGCGGTGGCTTCTCTTGTTGTGGAGCACGGGCTCTAGGCATGCGGGCTTCAGTAGTTGTGGCACGCGGGCTCAGTAGTTGTGGTGCACGGGTTTAGCTGCTCCACGGCATATGAGATCTTCTCGGACCAGGGATCGAACCCGTGTCCCCTGCATTGGCAGGCGGATTCTTAACCACTGCGACACCGGGGAAGTCCCTGTGTTGCTTACTCTTGAATGCATTATTACTGTACAGAAATCATCCAGCGTCCTTGCAAAGACTGAGCTACAAAAATCTTATTCATAGTGATACTTAAAACAGTGAAAAAAACCCCTCTTAACCTGAATATTCAACAACTAGGAATAAATTAAACCAACCATTGTGTTTTCATAACAGAACACTATAAAGCTGTTTTAAAACACATTTTATGTTACTATTTGCCATAGAAACTGTTCAGCATCTTTTCACTTTACATATTGTGAACTGGCTAACGCTCTTTCAAGAAAAAGCATTTTAACTGAAAAAGATCTACATTTAAATACCAATTGCTAACAGTAATGATCTGTAGTTTGTGGGACTTGTGAATGCTGTGTTCTTTCTTCTTGCTTATCTGCACTTTCTAACTTTTCTCTACAAGAAATATAAATCACTCTAGAGTTAGGAAAATCAGCCCCGAAAGTTTCTGGAAACATTGGTCGTACCCCCTCAGCCCTCTCCTCTGGAGTGTCTTTACTCCTAATGGTATCAGAGTAAGTACATACATGTTTATCTTCAAATCGATCCTGAAAGACAGAAGTCTAAACACACTGGAAAAAATAAACGATGTCTTCTGAGGTCCCTAATTTGCACAACCAGGGGGAAATCTCTGCTGTGATGTTTCCCTTCCACTCCATCTCCTGCCCAGAGACTCAAAGCCATAAATCACGTCTGCCCGGGGGGCGGCACTGGGGCCCTGAGCATCCCCTGTGTTTGCACGGGGCTGCAGTGAGGCCATCTATCAGCTCCCTCACAAGGGGAACGCTGACTCTTTCATGACTCTTTTCCTGACAATACAAACCTTTTAAACTTCTCAACGTTCTCAAGAGCTCGAAGTGTCCCCCCAGCTCCCATCTGTGCCTACGAAACTGATCTCCATTTTGACAGAAATAAAGAGCTTCATAGAAAAAGGAAAAATGAGAAAACAAGAAAGACGGTCGTTTTAAGTAAAGGAAACAAGGAAGAGAGAACAGAGAATTCCTTCTTCAACACACTGAAAACGGTTTACCCGTTTTCTACATGACTGTTATCCCCCTGGTGAATGATAAATCCCACAAGACTTTATGCTAAATCGGTGTAAACAAATTCTACTTTTTGAAAAATGTGTTAAAAGCCAAACCTTTCATCTGAAACTGAGTCTTGACAGTAATAAACATGGGACCATGGCTTTGCTGGCAGAGACAATTACATGACTCAAAAGCAGAGGCCCTGATCTCATTCAGATCCAGGAAACACTGCTCACGCCTCTATTACTTGCTGAACCCGTGGGCAAGATGATGTAATTTGTCTGAGACTTTTACTTCCTCATTTATAAAAACCAAGACAATACTTATCAAGGATCAACAAATTGCGAGACTGCAATTTCAGACCTCGACATCGTAATTTGTTTATACGGTTTAGTCTCTCTAAAAGTCCCTTGGGTATAACATCCTGCCTGTTCTGCTATGAGAAGGCCCTGGCAACAGAGAGGAGAGGGGTACCACTGTAGTGTATCGCTGAGACAGTAAACTGGGAAGACCAGTGGGGAGACCAGCAGGGATGAGGCAGTGCAGGGACCAGAGAGGATGGTGACCAGCTCAGTCACATTCCAACTCAAGGTGCCCAAGAACGTCAGTGTGAAAAATCCCAGGTGTAGATGGATCTACAGATCTGGAGCTCAAGGAAGAGGTCACGCTGGACACGCAGACTGGGAAGGTCATCTATTCTCAACCCTGACTACTCATTAGAACCACCTGGAAGTTCGTAAAATTCCTAGACTTCTCCTTTAATTGTTCTGGGGTACCATTTGGGGATCAGGACCTTCTTTGTTTGTTGTCTCTCAACAAAAATTTTGTTCAAATCAATAAAACTTCCATCCAACATTTCATTTTTTTTCATTCAACAAACATTTCAATTCAATGGATGAGTTCTTTTGTTCATTTGCCTATATTTTTAAGGTAACGTTAACATAAAATTAATCACTTAAAGTGTAACAATTCAGTGGCATTGAGTACATTCACAATGCTGTGCCACCATCACCCCTATCGAGTTCCAGAACATTACCATCCCCAAAAGGAGACCTCGTACCCACTAAAAAGTCACTCCCAATTCCTCCTCCCCCAGCCCCTGAAAACCACTCATCTGCTTTCCCTCTGGATGGATGTGCTTGTTCTGAATATGTCATACGAATGGAATCCTATAATACGTGGCGTTTTGTGACTGGCTTCCTTCCCCAGCTATGCTTTCGAGGTTTATCCATCCTGTAGCACGTATCAGTGCTTCATTCCTTCTTGTGGCTGAAAAAGAGTCCACTGTATGGAGAGACCACATTTTGCTTGTCCGTTCATCCATCGATTGACACTTGGGTTGTGTCCACCTTTTGGCCATTATGACTAGTGCTGCTACGAACACGCACATACAAGTATTTGCTTGATTTCCTGTTTTAATTCTTTTGGGTATTTATCCAGCAGGGGAATGGCTGGGCCATATGGTAATTCTAGGTTTAACTTTTTGAGGAGAAAATGTCTTAAGTTCTCCAGATGATTCAGTGGGAAGCTAGTGCTGAGCATCACTAATGGAGAAGACGGATGAGTAGAGGGAACGCACCAGAGAAAGACGTGGGGCGGGAATACCACAGGGCCAAGGGCAAAACCTGGAAATACAGCATTTCAAAGCTGCTGTGAAAGAGCCCATGGGGGGGACACATAACTAGGGAGAAGAGGGGGGTGTCACAGAAACAGAATCCAAGGGAAGCCCTGGATACCAGATGCTGAGGACGAATCCAGAAAGGAATTGATAGGCTGTGCATATGGCAAGATGGAGGTCTTCCTGGAGGAGGTCCGATTTCAAGGAGGAGGGGCATGCACGAGAGGCAAGGGCTACAGACACACATTCATCATTCGCACTTAAGGCAAAGACCAGTCTTGTCTCTGTTCTCCTACAATGCCCAGGAATGGCAAATATCAAGCCTAAAATAAAGACCTTACTGGACTAATGAGTTTACACCTCAACAAATAACACCCCTGCCAGACACAACAGTAAACTGCCGTCCACATTGACCGGCAACTGTTCCGCTGACCAGATGATGACTTTTGGAGGATTTTAACCACATGCAAAATACTCGGGAATAGCAATGTGTAATTAGCAAAATAGTGTGATTCCAATCTTAGCAAAATCTTTAACAAATTCTTACATTTTCCCTCTTTCTGCTGCCTGAAGTATTGTTTTAGTTTAAAAGTATTTATCCATTTTCACACAACCTTTGCCAGTCTCTGAATCAATATGGCTGGGAGACAGTGCCTCACGATTTCACTGAAAAAATATTTTCTGAAAAAAAAAAGTACTTTGTTATTAGAGAAAAGGGTAACTTTTATAACTACTGCATTTTAAAGATGAAAAGTGTGAAAAAGGTGAACCTTATATTTGAAGTCACATATTAAATTTAACTTAAGTTTAAATTCTCAGTGAATAGAAAGCATATCTGAAAGGTGTGAGTGCTTTTAAAAAAAAAAAAAAGTCTGTGGGTTTTTTTTCTTTTCCTTAATCTTAAGTATGAGACCAGCCAAGAAACGTCTCCTGAAGGTAAAATAGTACACTATCCTAGATTCCTTTTTTCAATTAGTGCTTCTATTTTGTAGACAGTAACCGTATTTAATTTGAAATTTCCTCTTTCAGTGCCAATTCCAGTTTGAATGCCTTCCTGTGGAGCCGTTAGGGGTACAGCGTGAGGTGACACACAAAGCCCTCTGAGCTCAGTCACAGTCAGAAGGGGAAAAAGATGTTTTTCTTTGGTATCAAGCACCTGGCAAGCAGAGTGCATACTCCCAATAGAGCCTGGAAGACATTCCTGGCTCTCCCCTGAGAATCCAAACAGACTCATTCTGATTTCCCTCTGAAAAACCATGAAGTTAGAGCACGTGTGCTATGATTTACAGTTTAGCAGATTTTCCGCGTCTCTTGTTGTTTCTGGTGTGGTGTGTCTCTGCTCACCACCACAGCGCGGTGATGGCTCGCTAATGTGGCAACTGCTGGGAACCGTGACTTTCTCACCGTGACCTCAGGCTCTACGTGAGAGTGACCACCTCGGGTGGTGACCCTTCGTAGACATCAGGTGCCGCCTACCCAGCCACTTAACAATGTAGACACAAAGGGGGAAACTGTGAGAAAGTCCTTCCCCATCATTCTTTCTGGCCTTCTTGCCCTCTGCATGTCCCTCATCTAAACCTCCCCTGTGGAATCCAGGAAAGAAAGCGCAGTGTCAACCACTCAGAAAAGTGGGCTTGTTAGGTACGACATCGAAACACAAGGGACAGAAGGAAAAACGCTTCATGAAAATTAACATCTTTTGTGCTACAAACAGTACCATTGAGGAAATGAAAAGACAGCCTACAGAAGGAGAAAAAATATTTGTAAATCATGTATCTAATAAATACTTTATCCAGAATACATAAAGAACTCTTAACAACTCAATAATAAAAAAGACAAATAATCCCATTAAAAAAACGTGCAAAGGACTTGAATAGACATTTCTCCAAACAAGATATATAAATGGCCAACAAGCATATGAAAAGATGCTCAACATCATTAACCGTCAGGGAAGTGCCTATCAAAACCACAATGAGGAATCGCCTCACACCTACTAGGATACCCAATCAAAAGATGGATAATATCAAGCATTAGCCTGGATGTGGAGAAACTGGAACCTTCACACATTGCTAGTGAGAATATAAAACGGTGCAGTCACTTTGGAAGCCCGTCTGACGGTTCCTCCAAAGGTTAAGTATACAGTTACTTCCTGACCCAGCACTTTCCCTCCTGGGTATGTACCCAGGAGAAATAAACACATAAATCCATACAAAACCTTGTACATGAATCTTCATAGCAGCATTACTCATAATAGTCAAAAAGTATCAACAATCCAAATGTTTATCAAAATGAATAGACAACACAGGGTCTATCCCTACAATGGAATATTATTCAGCTATGAAAAGGAATGAAGCACAGACACAGGTTACAACAGGGATGAATCTGGAAAACATCATGCTCAGTGAAAGAAGCCAGTCAGAAAAAAGACCACATTCTATAGGATTGCATTCCTATAAAATGTCCCAAATAGGCAAATCTATAGAGACAAGAGAGCAGATTCATGGTCGTTTAGTAATGAGGGGGGTTGAAAGGGTGAAGGAGGTGGGGACTGCCTGATATTGGATAAAAGAGTTTCTTTTGGGGGGAGGATCAAAATATTCTCAAATTGGTTGTAGTAATGGTTACAAAACTCTGAACATACGAAAAGCCACTGAACTATTATATATTTTAAATGGGAGAACTGTGTGATATTGGACTTCTCAATGAAGATGGTTTTTTAAAAAAGGGAGGGGACCATCATAAAACCAGGAAGCGCGGTCTTTCATTTCCAGATGCTCTGATCATCCCTCACTGTCTCAGGTCCCTCAGAGCTGTACTGAGCTTCCTGACTTCCAGGCAAAATGGGCTCCTCATCCATTGTTTCAAGCACATTTGAATCTGTTCCTCGCCCCCATGGTCCTCAGATGTCCTACAGCCACGCGCACAAAAGCAACATTTCCCTCCAGCACGGAGGCTCCAGCAGCCTCCAGCTCTCCTTGGCCTTCGGTGGCAGGTTCCGAATTAAGAAAAGCGATCAGGACAGCAAAAAAAAAAAAAAAAGAAGACAGGGAATATCATTATGTGAAGACAGACAGTCAGGGTTCTGGGGGGAGGTGTACTCGTGGGGACAATGAGAACAGATTCTTTGGTCTCGTACAGAAACCAGTAGGGGGAGGGGGCAAGGCTAGGGAGACCTGGGAGAGAAGACCTTCCTGATGGCAGGGCAGGGGGGCTTGCCCTCAGACTGGCTGGGCATCCCCAACGGGCAGGGTCCTGCGGTCTGGGCAGAGAGGCGTGGCATCACCAGGGCCTTCAGGTAAGGCAGAAATGGCAAGGCCACTTGTCAACGTGACAATGGTTATTCTAACTGGACCAGGCTCAAACCCACAGGTGGCGTTCCTCAGAGACTAAAACAGCAAGGAAGTTCAAAGCATCCCGATAGGGCTTCCCTGGTGGCGCAGTGGTTAAGAATCTGCCTGCCAATGCAGGGGACACGGGTTCGAGCCCTGGTCTGGGAAGATCCCACATGCCGCAGAGCAGCTAAGCCCATGAGCCACAACTACTGAGCCTGCGCATCTGGAGCCTGTGCTCCGCAACAAGAAAGGCAGCGATAGTGAGAGGCCCGTGCACCGCGATGAAGAGTGGCCCCCACTCGCCGCAACTGGAGAAAGCCCTCGCACAGAAACGAAGACCCAACACGGCCAAAAAAAAAAAAAAAGCATCCCGATAACAGGCTTCTGAGAAAGTATCAAAGGAAACAATGTATGAAAAGTGTATAACCGTAAAATCTAAGACCAGGCACCAGTGAAATGATTAATCCAGCAATATGCATTGAGCATTTAACAACCGCATACCAGGTGCTGCCTGAACACAGTGCTTTCAGAAACGGGAAGCTCCCCTCTCACCTTTCAAGTTGTTTACTGCAAAACTGGGGTGGTGCCACTCATCTTTATTTAGTTTATTCTCTTTATACATGCAGACCTCATTTTATCGTGCTTTGCTTTATTGCACTTCACCAGATACTGTGTTTTTTACAAGTTGAAAGCTTGTGGCAACCCTGAGCTGATCAAGTCTACTGGGGCTCTTTTTTCCAACAGCATTTGTTCACTTTGTATCTCTGTGACTCTGTGTCACGTTTTGGTGATTCTTAAAATATTTCAAACCCTGGACAGCAAAAATGATCACCACTCCCTAAAGGCTCAGATGATGGTGAGCATATTTTTAGCAATAAAATATTTGATTTGTTTGTACATTTTTTTAGACACAATGTTACTGCACACTTAATCGACTACAGTATAGTGTAAAAATAACTTATACACACACTGAGAAACCAAAAAATTCACCTGACCTGTGTTATTGCAATATTCACTTTATTGTGGTGGTCTGGAAACAAACCTATAGTATCTCCCAGGTCTGCCTATAATTTGCCTGACTTTCAAATCTCTATCAAAACTGGACCTTGTATAGCCAGTAGTCAATGGGTTGTAACCATCCCACCCTAAAAACCCTTCCTAGATTTCGAGAAAAGCCAGAAGAGGCATCTGGTTAGATCTTAAAACAAAAATTGTCACAGCACGGTCCCCAGCCAAAGCTCCTTGTGGACTGAAAAGAAACACCAACTGTCCATCAGGAAAGAGGCATCCAAATCCCACAAGACTTGGAAGTTGAGCGCATCCATCCGGAACCAAGGAACCAAGTCCTTGGGACCCTTCTAACATCCCACAAGCTTGAGGCCGAGTGTTTCAGTTTATCCTATGTGAATATGACCCGAGACCCTGGCTTTGATCACTTTGATCCGCTCAGAAGTCAATTAACAAAACAAAAATGCAAAAACCACTAACCGCCTTCCACGCAATCTGGGAGTGGACAGTTGAATATGTATTATTGTTTTGCTTTTTTTTTTCCCCCAAAGCTTATTCCCACGCACGGTTCTCTCACGTAAACCCAGGACTCAGACAAGTCAGAGTATGAGTCTCGGGCAGCCTCCGTGGGCCTACCTGCAGCATATGACCGCTTTGCACGAGAGGGCCAAGTCCAGGAAGCTTCTCCTGACCTCGAAGGACAGCGCGTACTTCAGGGTGTGCCCGTCAATGATGAGGGCCGCGTCGTTCTCCTTGCCCAGAAGACTCCCAAGGTCAGCGCAGTGCTGAGTAATGGCTGCCCGCGTGGCCTGAAACAAGGGTAGGGGGGTGGGCGGACGTGTCACATTTTAATAAATCAAAAACAGAAGCTAAAAAAAAAAAAAAAAAAAAAAAAAAAACCAGAAGCTTTTGAAAAGCCCAGAAATCTAACGTAAGTTCCTTAAAATGAAAACATGCCCGTTTTAATGTAAAACATACAGAGTTCAACTTGGCATATTTATACATTAAAATTACACTGGACTGCCCTCTAGGTCTGTGTTATAGGTGAAAACAGCCCCATGGTGATTTTTTTTTTTTAAGATTTTTTTTGATGTGGACAATTTTTAAAGTCTTTATTGAATTTGTTACCATATTGCTTCTGTTTTATGTTTTGGTTTTTTGGCCCCAAGGCATGTGGGAATTTAGCTCCCCAACCAGGGTAGAACCTGCACCCCCTGCATTGGAAGGCCAAGTCTTAACCACTGGACCTCTAGGGAAGTCTCCCCATAGTGATATTTACATTTGATATTTACAATAACCTACTCTGGTCGCCGTCTATGGCTGACCTAGAGCATCCAAATTCTTCTCCATTGGAACTTTAATTGCCTAGGTTCTGATGACTATCTTTCTCTCCCCTCCTTTATACTACATACATATTATTCTTGGTGTCCCTAGAACAGGAAACTCCATAAAAACAAATACGTTTTTTGGGAAAAGGTAACGTTGCTGGAGCTTAAATGCCAAGCATCTCTCAGTTCACACAAGGTCACCTTTAAAGCATCCAAAAGATATTAGAGGATATAAAAATAACACAAAAGATGAATTTCCATTCTCTGCTGAGATCTGCAGATTAAACCATTTCTCTCCATGTATCATCAGAGTAAGAAATGAACTGATAATTTTTTCATGTTACAAAAAATATCCAATAAATTAAACTGCCAATACCTTTTAAAATATTGCTACCAACCTAAATAAGTGCTTTGGTGTGATGTCTACTATCAGATGGAATTAAAGCACAGAACCACTCTTAAGATTTAAACACAAGGATGTTCTGATCTTCCAACGGAATTTGTGATTACGAATAGGATACCCAGTTCAAATATAATATATAAGAAGACAATTTTTGGCTCATGATAAAAAGCCTGCTTAAGTTAATCAGGGAAGCACACAAGTCAGCTGAAATTATTCTGTCTGGACAACTGTCCTTCGGCTAATAAGTTACATTTACATCTATCATCCGGTAACATAAATTACAATTAAGAAATATGTGGAATGAACAGGGATTCTTCCAGCCCTCGTTAAACTGAGGATCAGCTACCATCACAAAGTGAGAAGCAGAATATACTGTCTTACTGCTCAGTTACCCTTTAAACAAGAGACTTTGACAATATCAAAAAGACGCATCTAAGGCACAATTGTGGTGCTATGGTTAGGTGGCCTGGGGTCTGGTCCCAACTCTCCACTTATTACCTCTGTGACCTTGGGCAAGATACAAAACCTCTTTAAACAGCAGTTTTCTCGAGTGTAAAACAGAGCTAAGAATACTCACTTCATAGCACTTTTCTTATGAAAAGTGAGCTACTCAGAGTAACCTACTGGCACATAATAAGCATCCAGTAAAACCCATTCCTCTTCCTGTCACTATTGATTCATGAAGAACTTCCTACACCAAGGAAAACACACATCTCTGCCACTTCAGACAGTGAATAAATGCCAGAGGTGACAACGCCTGCTTTGTCAATGCAATAATAGAGGAATTGATAAAATAATGCTCTAAGAAAAAAGTTAAATTGACTTTTACTAAAAATAAAGGACACTTTATACTTCTTATTCTTGGTTAGTTGCATAATCCTGAATCTCAAACAAAACATCTATGTTTACTTTATCTGTGCAAACAGCCTGCCCTTTTAGAGTTTGGGTAGAGAAGAAAATTCCACCCACTTAGGGAAACCCCAGCTTGGCAGCCTGGGGGTGTCACCGGGGGAATCAGACAGGTCCGGGCAACTCTGGAGGGTGTGCCTGCCGGGGTCCAAGCACAGTGGACAGAAAACCCTCCTGGGAAACGTCTCTCCAAAGCAATTAGGCCGGGTGTGCAGATTTGGTCCACGGACAGCAAGCCGGCGCCGTGGCAGAGGCTCAGACCAGCCCAGGGTCCTTCGAGGAAGAGGCTGAGGACACAAATCCCTGAGACGCGCAGACCCTGCCTACGGCTTTTCTTCATGGGGACACAGCACCAGTGGAGCTACGCAGAGACAGTGATATTCTGAAGGGTACTTTCTCTACTTGGGGTTATTTCTGGAGTGTGCATGAGGACAGACCGGACACTGATGGCTCTTCTTCCTGGGGGCGGTCCAAGTGTTGGGGGTTGACCACCGATCACTGTGGGAGGCTCGGGCATGATGCGGAGGGGTGCCACCAAAAGAAGCCTGAGCCAAGGGAATATGATGGCAGAAACGTGCTGAGAAAACTATGTTCCTGATGTTACCAAGGCTCTTGCCCCAGCATCATACCCCTGCCCTTCCCGGGAATGGAAACCAATGGCTCTTATCTAAGTTCCAGGAGGAAGCTGCATAGAAAAAAACAAGAACTGGTTAGAAACATCTAGGCCCAAGATGGCGGAAGACTTGACTTCCAGCGGAATTTGAGCCTCACTGTACACACATTAGCTGCTAAATGACACACCCACCAGTGCCAGGACAGTTGCCAGTTGCCATGACAACCACCAGAAAAACTCAAACAACGACTGAAAAGGAGTACTGCATCAGCTCCGGGTCCAAACACATCCCTAGTCTCGGATAATTCCTGAATATTCCTGCTGCTCTTTCCAAATCCCTCCCTTTCACTCTGACCCTCCTATATATTTGGTATATATATCAGCTTCTCAACCCAGTTGGGTTGAGAAGCCGATTTGTGAACTAAGTGGCCGCTTCTCCATTCTTTGGCCATTCGGTAAAGCTTGCGCTGTTCCAGTGTCGGTATCAGTCTTGTTACTGGCTGTGCGATCCCTTTTCCTCCCTCCACCCCTCAACCCTAGTCTCCCCCTCCGGCCACATGAAGACAAACCAGGAAGAGAACCCTCCTCAGGCCCTGGATCTGCCGGCACCTTGATCCTGGGCTTCTAGCCTTCACAACCATGAGGAGTGAATTCCTGGTGTTTATTAAGCCACCCAGACCACGGTACTTTTGTTACAGCAGCCCGAGGTGACTAAGACGAAAGGTCACTGGCGATGCAGCTCTTCTTGGCAGAGCGGATATAGAGATGAAAGGACCATGAGGGCACAGTCAGTGCACAGGCAACAAGCTGTCACGTTTACTGCCTGGAGTAAGGTTTCTACTTTAACGTAGTAACTGCAGGGACACCATACACAACACGGGAGACAAGGCTGAGAATGCATGGTGGGGTGGGGGGTGGCAGGTGGTCAGGGCAAGGCCACTAGGAGCAGGCAATGCCCATGGGAGTAATGACCCCTTGGCTGTGCTGAACTGCACCCTGTAGAAACATGGCGGCCAAGCTGTCCGCTTGCAGTGAGAACACCAAACATTCCTAAATCACGCAACACCGATAAGAGAGATTTCACATTTATATTCCACTGACCGGGCATTTTCTCACACACTGGTAAAGAGTACAGTACATTAACAAATGGGTTCAACTAAACAATTACATGAGCCAAACCTATGACCGTCAACCAACCAAGATGTAGTTACTGGAGCTCCTACCATGCTCTATGGTATCTACCCCCATAAATCCTACAATACAATCAGGGCGTCAAATACACACACTAAAGAATGAACTAATCAAAACCTAATATTCTCCTGATGGGCAGATTGTAGATCTCACCAGGATCATACCCTTGCCTGGTGTGGCTCATTTTTGTGTTTAGCTGGAATTATACTAAATTTTAAATTTGATGAAGGCAGAAGCTCCTCTTGCCAATCTCTGATCACGTGAGAGCAGAACAGGTGCTCCATAAATGTGCTGACTTCCTAAATTAATTGATGTGTCCAAGCTAACCCTTCACTGTTAATATCTTTAAGAGATTATTTACTGGTCTTGGAGGCAGCGGTTTGTCTGACCTTCTTGTGGGCTATTCAGCCTTCCTGGTACGTTTTTACATTACATCTTCCTTAAAAATGATTGGTCCTTGATTCTTCTTATTCCATGTATCCTGGACTCTTTGCCGTCAATGTCCTCGAGGCCTAACCTTCCCCCTTACTTGAACCATTCTGTTCTCCCTGCACTTCACCTGCTCAGAATCACACCCGTGCCTTTGAAATTGAAAACCTTTCCTACCGCTGAACTCCCTCCAGATTCATCCTTCCAACTCCACCCTTGACTTGTCTCCAGACTCTACTTTGGTCTTTAATTCCTACGCTTTCAATGCCCACTCAGCAATAATCTTTGATCAAACCCAGACTAGCTCGGCTCACCACACATGTGTGGCAGAATATAGGTCCCTTCTGTGCAATTCTGGAGCAAGCCAATCGGAGGTGTTAATATCACAAACAGTTCCTTATTCTCAAATGCACTATGATTCAAAAGTCTATTTGTAAGTTAGTTATTGGGCACTTAGAATCTATTTTCCCAAAGGAACGATGTTACAAACTGTGGTTGGATCCCAGGGCCTGTTAACGCCTATTTAGCCTAGTTGTTAAAATTTATACTGCAGTCTCTGATTTTAATAAAAAACCGACTACAGAAAGTTACAATGGACTTGGCTGTTAGGGGGGCATAGGGAGCTGGGGCTGGGGCTTCATTCCCTGAAAGTTACGAAACATCCCGAAATTCTTCATTAGAATTTGCCTTTTAGGCATTATTATGAAAAAATATATTTCCAGCTTTGCACACATGTTCTTCCATTTTGTTTTCCTTCACAATTGAAAACACACACGACTTAAAGCCAAAAGTGGGCAACTCTGAGTAAAGGCTGATCCCTGAGCCACGCCAGACACTTTTCCCCAGACATGCTGCACGATGAACCCTGCGCTTCTTTATCAGTAAGGTCAGCACTTGCCTCTGCCTTTCCGGGTTTTTAAATAAGATTCTATAAACACCATAGACAGTGCTACCCTGTGATCTCGGGAAATGGTTGTCTCTCTGCTGATTCACAGATCAGAGGTTCATCTCATGGCCCCTGAGCACAGCTGAAGTGCACCCCGCTCAGCCTACAGGCAGATGGGACCTGGAAGGCGGTTCTACTGTTAATCACTTTAGATTCAGTAAACAAACCAGGAGAGACGACCATTTCTAGAACCCGGCTGCATTTTTACCAATTTGCAGATAGCAGGAATCTCTCCTCAAAATTAAACAGTGCCGGCAGCAGTGAACTCTGTCGAGGCAGGTCATCCTCTCCTTCCCCGAGCTCGGCGGTGTCCTGAGCAATTTCTGAGACGCCTTGGTAGCAGCAGCTGCCTCAGCCCTCACTTTGATGTTCTGCAAATTCCAACGGGCTCAGAGCTGACGATGCTGAAAAGCCAGGATGGCTCGAGTTTCAGGAGCGGCAACTCAACCAAATCATCACACTCAGCCTTAAAGTTCAGGAGCAAAGTACCTTCTCCTGAATGAACCTTGGGCCTGTGAGCCTCTAACGGTCATGCTCATCCTCTAGACCACAGGTTCAAGAGAAGAGGAATCTGCAGATAAGAAGAATCTATTAAATGTGTCATGTTTCAAGGACTTCCTATAATACAAATAATTTCAAGGAAGGTGAGATTATACTTCACAGGCGTGAAGCAAACATCCTAAAGAGATAATGTGGAGTCTTGCTACAGGTACCCAGGTGCCTGCCTGGTACCCGCAGATCACCTTTTATCACCACCCCCATCAGGCTTTTCTCTACACTGGCCGTCTCTACCTCCCATAGAATGTTTCCATTTCTGATAAAAAAAAAAAAAATTATCTTCTCAGTGTAAACCTACTCAATTTACTGAATTCACACTAGCATGTAACCTCTACAGAAGTCTTTTTGCTTTTGTTTTGTTTTTGTTAATCAGCTTCTTTGAACCTCTTCTACAGTTAAATTACAGAAGACTTCCACCATCCAAATGTCCCCTTGAGCCATTTTACAAGCACTCCCCTCCCCTCCCCCACCGCCAGCACCCAGCCATCATTGCTCCACTTCTGTTACTATAGTTTTGCCTCTTCTAGAATGCCGTACAAACAGAATCACAGTTGCTAGTCTTTTCCGTCTGGCCTATTCACTTAGCCTAATCCTTCGAGAGCTGTCCAAAGTTTTTGCACTTATCAATAGCTTATTCCTTTTTGTTTCCAAGTAGTATTCCAATGTATGACTACACCACAATTGTCCACTCACCTGTTATTACACATTGGGGTTGTTTCCAGCTTTAGGATATTCCAAATAATTTTACTATAAATATTTGTATACTAGGCTTTGTGTGAACATATGTTTTTATTTTTCTTGGGTAGATACCTAAATTGAAATTACTCCGTCATACCGTCTATACAGATACACGCAGAGCACACACACGTTTAACTTTATGGAAACCATGAGACTGTTTTCCAAAGTGGCTGCATCATTTTGCCTTCTCAACGGTCCCGTCTGAGCATTCTAGCTATGCCTCATTCTTGTCAACACGGACACCAGCAGTCTTTTTAACTTCAGCCTTAGATTCTAATGCCTACCTAGTGTTAGATTTAGTAGTTTTAATTTGCATTTCCCAAATGACTAACGGTGTCAAATCTCTTTTAATGCTTAGTGAATTAAATGGATTTCTATTTGCTGGGATTGCATGGCATACAACTAAGCGCAGTGGAATAGCTCACGTAATACACGGGGAATATTTTTTACGTAGGGTAATAACAACCATGTACGGAGGCTAGCGCCAAGAATCTCTCTTTAGGGCTGGAGACCCTAATTTTTCAGTTTCTTCTTTTCTTTTTACATCTTCCATCTCTAAAAGATCCACATTTTCCTGGAAAGGCATCCCCGGCAAGATTAGAAGAGAGATTCAGCAAGTGGGGCACGTGAAAGAAACTGGGCAGCAGCTGCTCACCAACAAGTATCATTTTTAAGAAAGAGACCATTTATTCACTTAGGCTTCAGAGCCTAGACAGTTTGAAAACTATCAATCACCACTATTTATTGAAAGAAAATTTGACTAACAGTTGTGACAGAGCTCAAATCACCGAGGTTAAAAACCTCCCTGAAAATATGTACTTTCTTTTGCTTCTCAAAGGATATTAAATAGCACACCTAATATGCTTAATTTATTTTCTTCCACAAAACGAGATTTTGATTTTAGCGCCAGGAATCCTTTTACATACTAAACAAATGTGTTCTTGCATAGCTGTGTATAAGATCTCAACAATAATGTAGATGCGTGAAAAAGCATTTGCTATTTGAACCTCTACTATGGACCCTTTTTGCTGTTTTTGAGAAAGGAGATAACCCTTTTTAAGAAATGATTTCAAAGTGTGACCCTCCCGCAGGAAGAATGTGACATCCGCATTTGTGAGGGATCACTCAGCTGCATATAAAATGACCCTCTATAATTCCACGGAACAGTTGCTTCTCACACATCTGCCCAGACTGGATCTCAGGAAGTCACTGTCTATTTTGGGGACACAATGAATCACATTTAAAATCATCACACTAGATAAACAACAAGGTCCTTCTGTAGAGCACAGGGAATTACATTCAATACCCTGTGATAAGCCCTAGTGGAAAATAATATGAAAGAGCATATGTATGTATAACTGAGTCACTGTGCTGTACGGCAGAAATTAACACAACATTGTAAATCAACTAGACTTCAATAAAATTAAAAATAAAAAAATAAAGAACTCACACAAAATACAACAGACAAAAAAAAAAGTACTGTCAGTGATTCTGAAAGAGTCACAAATAACACATTAATCTCTAAAGTACCTGATGCACTCCAAGCTTCTTGGGCACCCCCCTCCCAAAAAGAATCATCACACTCACCAGGAATAATTTTACTGTCACCACAACAACCTCAGCTTAACTACTTAATTTCCTAACCTTTGGAGATTTACATTTTTAACTTTTAACATATGTATATTACATTATATATCTATAATATAGTCATTGGTTTAACTATTTCTAAAGTCGCCTTGATTCTTGGATGAATTATAAAGTGCCCAAAGCAAACACAATGGTGACTGAGTTTAGAAATTTTAAAACAAAGTACTGCAGAAAAAGTTGCTAGAGTATTTTTAACGAACTGTGTGATTAAGTATGTCAGCTAAACTTTGGCAGAGGAAGACAGAGTGCTATTAGTCTCACACAAAAAGATAAAATACCCCAACAAGGACCCACTGTATAACACAGGGAACTATACTGAATATTTTTTAATACTGAGTACAATACTCAATAATAATAAGGGAAAACAATTTGAAAAAGAATACATATGTATATATACACATATATACATACACATGTATACATATACATATATATGTATGTATAACTGACTCACTTCGCTGTACAGCTGAAACTAACACAACATGGTAAATCAACTATACTTCAATTAAAGAAAAGATAAAATACCAATTGCAAACTAAAGATCTACATTTGCTCTACAGTGACAAATGCTAACATCTGTCACGTCCTCATAGGGAGCACATCGTAGGTACCACAAAATCATCTCAATGCTTGAACTACCTATTTGCTGTATGATAAGACCAATTTCTTAATAAACATATGCTAACTTTTAAAATAAACCTTATGGATGCCATGTAAGAAAATGAACATCATAATATTAATTTCCCAGCGTTGGGGATTTAACCTTTTAATGTTACTATTTCGATAACACAGCCTTTGCACTTCCTACTTCTAAAGGCTTCTGGACTCTTAGAGGAATTATAATGTGTCCAGACTGTGTTTAGACCGGTGTGAACAACAAAAACAGTAAAAAAAAAACAAAAAAAACCAAAACATTTCTGAAAGAGAAATAGTGAAGGCAGATCATGAAAGGTCCCCAAATGCACGTGTGGCAGCATTAGGCTGGGCTGACAGGCAGTGAAGGGTGTAGCCACGCGAGAAAATGGGCCCTTGGGCTCCCATCCCGGGTCCACGGAGGCGAAAGCACGGGACACGAAGGGCGGGGCCTGGCTGCCACCCACATGCTCCCCAGTCACAGCTGACCCACCCTGACCCGGTTCTGGAAGGAGCCTGCCCGCGGGTCCTCTTCAGTTTTCCTGGAATCGCTGTCGTTGGGGAGAACAGGCTGTCACGTGAGAAGAGAGACCAGCTGCCTACCCACCTCTGCTCTGCTAGGGACACATCTCACGTCAGCGTGGGACACGGTCACACACTTACACACTTCCTGAACGATCGTCTCCAGTCGGAAAAGTCGGGGGGCATGTTCCATGACACACACATCTTCAAAATAAATAAATAAAACCACATGAATCAGTAAAAGTGTAGGAAAGGTCTCGTTTCCACGGGAGACCTCCACCCTGATGACGGAGCGGGGAGGAAGCCTCGTCGCGTTTCATCTGGGCACCTGGCCGAGAGGCAGACCCCACGACCAGCCAGGGCGGGCGAGGGCGGGCAGCCTGGGACACTCCTCACCTTGCTCTCCGCAGACTGGCAGGGACTCAGGGTTATGGAGATAAAGTTGACACTGAAATACAGAGCAAGGACAAAAAGCCTTCATGTCCCCTTTACCCATTGAGGGTCTATTATGTGCATACGCTTCTAGGGGTAGAGAGGCCCAGAGACAAAGAAAGAGCCATAGAGACAACACACAAGAGCCAAAACTCGCCGCGTGCGCACATCCAGGCCGCAGGACCGAAGGCCCGTGAGGCGCGGGGACCCCAGGCGTGCGTTAGGATGCGCCGGGGGACACGCCGCGGGCTGCGGTAGCGGGAAGCACGAGGACGCCTTCCCAGGGCCTGCGGGGAGCTGGCGCGGGCTTCTACGTATAAAAGGCCCACCAGGTGGCACGCCTGCAAGACGGAAGGAGGACACAGGGCAGCTAAGGGGCCTTCACGTGATGAGGGTCCCGCCTTGTTCGGGATGATGGAGACAAAACCAAGAGACGCGCTGAACAAAGAGCGCGCGGTGCTCGGTGAACAGTCGGAGGCCGAGAGGCAAGACGGGGCTGAGTGTAAGGCTCTCGGCAGGCGGATAAACCGGGCATCACCGGGAAAGGCCCGGGAGGATGGGGGGGCGGGGTAGCCCGGGACCGGGGGTCAGAGCAGAGCGGATGTGACTTTGTGCGGAGAGAGTAGGGTCTTTGGGTTAAGAGGAAACCCCTGTTCCCTGCGAGACCGCGGTGGGCAGGCCGGCTGGATGGCGGGCGGCACCCGGCCTTGCTCTGGGGGGCCCTGCTTCTCGGAAGCCACGCCGGCCACTGCGCCCGCAAAGCTCCCACGGAACATCCGCAGCTTGTTCCGTGTGGATCACGTGACCTCTCCATCCACGCTGCCCCCAGAACGGAAAGGAAACCATGTGGGCAGTCTCCCTACTCCTCCTCGGTGAGCAAAGCCAACAAAGCTCAGCACCTGCTGAGCGACGGCCGCCGCTCCCTGGACACCGACCCCGGCAGAGCCATCGCTCACCGTCGGCGGAGAGCCATCCCCGCTCTGCTCGTGCTGGTCCCCTCCGCGCATCAGCACGTGCCCGGGGTCACGGGCTTTCTGCTAAAGTTCTGAGAGTCCTGGAGGCGCCAGCTTCGCGGACCATTCACACCTTCAGTAAGTAGGCAGGGATGCGACTGAGACACGGCCGTGACCCCAGGGCCAATCTCCCTGGGGGCACGTATGGGGCACATGCACGGGGACACATGCCAGGGGGGAAGGTCAAGCAGGGCCAGGAAGGAGTCCATCGGAAACTGGACACGAGTGGCCTCAGTCAAGCAGACAGCGACTTACAGGCCAGAGCACAACAGTCTAGGCTTAACTGGACAAAAGGTCCCGACAGTCCATTTGAGGCCAGGAAGTATAATCCATAGGTTGATTTTAGGTTATTCCTCCCACCTTAAAACAAAAACAAAAAACAAAAAAAAAAACCCTACTTCACCCAAAATTTAAAAAACAAAAACAAAAACAGGCACTTTCACATGAAAGCTCTGATACCAGTTTCTCTTGAAAACTACAGTATCGGGGACCCCTGGGCCCGTGTCCTGCATGGCCGCTGGGCCTGAGATACAGGAAGGACCTCTCCTGGCTACGACGCCTCCCCTCCCCACTGACTGCCCCTCGGTACTGGGCACTGGGCATCACTGGCTCCTGGGAACGTGCCGCTCTGTTCCTCTGCCCACCTGCCACTAAAAGTGGGAATAACTGTGAGGAGGGCAGCCACGGCACCCTAGTTCAGGGACGCTGATCGACCTCAAACATTCCCTGCACATTGCTGGCCCTGCAGGACTGTGCTGGACCCGCTCACCTTGGTGAGCACCGTCTTCTTTGATCTTTAACGGGACACGACTGGCGCTTCTCTCAGGGCTTTCCGGGCTGTTTCTAATACGGGTGCAGGGTTCTATGTTCCACCCAGCTGACAAAGGATCAGCCTCTACAACTAAACTAGTAATTTTGAGAGAACATACAAATTCCCAGATGTAAAACCCAAAAGGGATCCAGAGGAATGAAGATTTCCTGAAGCTTCTTCAATGGCTTTCTGCAGAGATTTCACCTCTAACACACACATACACATACACACACACACACACACAGACACACACACAGACACAGAGCCTTCCAGATGGCTAGCATTTCTATAGGGAAAGATAAAGCGTCCACTTTACTATTTAAAAACTTTGAATAAGATGGCATACTCGATGTAGTAGTTAGGAACTTCTAAAGTGCCTATGAGAGTTTCCTTCTTTATATATATATTTTGGGGGTCGCAAGTCTTAGTACTAAAAGCTTGAGAGAAGAGATGAAAAGCTATTCTGAGAAAAATATATATATACATCCTATATATTATATATATGGCATATATGATATATAAAATACTTATATACTATATACACTATAATATACCATACCAAATAGTTTTACATATATATATATATCACAAACCATTTTTGTAAACCTTACTAAACTCTATTCAACAAATACTATGCTGTTACATATAGGTGATACTCAAAGTATTGGAGATATAAAGATATAATAGATTCCCCCCTGCCCACCAGTCTTTAAGAAGCATGCTTTCTACCAGGGACACAAGAATGGAAATGCTTGATTTGGTCAGAAGAGTAGCACAGGTCTACTAGACTGAGCGTGTACTTCTGTGTGAATGTTGGTAGGCGGGACAGGCACTTTGCAATTATCCGCAGACCCCACCACTCCTTAACGTACCATTATAGAGAGCTGTGGAAAAAAAAAAGAATAATAACGTAAATGAAAGAGAAATAGATTCTAACAGGGGAGAAACAAGGAGCAAGAGAAAACTACTAAAAAAAAAAAAAAAACAAAGCCCAGAGATTAGTTTATAATTGTCAACCTTTAAAGAGAACTAAAGAGGAAAATTTAATACTGGAAAATTTAGCAGAGATTCACGATGGACAAAAGGGTACCCCAGCAAAGAATCAACTCTGCAAGGGAACTGCATGCAGCCTGACACCTGTCCTCACCCATCAGCATCCGTGGAGGAACACCTAGACACCCCCTGGGAAGCTAGGCTTGGGGCGAGGGGGAAAGATCCTGGGTTAAGAAAGGTGAATTTCTTTTTCTTAACTTTTTAAATTTTTAATTGAAGTATAGTTGATTTAGAATATTGTGTTAGTTTCTGCTGTACAGTACAGCAAAGTGATCCAGTTATACATATATATTCTTTTTCATATTCTTTTCCATTATGGTTTATCCCAGGATATTGAATATAGTTCCCTGTGCTCTACAGTAGGACCTTGTTGTTTATCCATTCTATATTTAATAGTTTGCATCTGTTAATCCCAAACTCCTAATTTATCCCTCCAGAAAGCTGAGTTTCTGAATCCTATAAGGAAAATGATTCAGGGCTCAGCCCAAGGACCTGTGTTACCCTCAGGGCACTCAGCAAGCCCACCTTCTCCACATTTACTGCTGGACCCTCTCACCATCTGCCCTCCTGGGGAGGAGGGCTCTCTTGGCTGATGCTTTCACTGCTACCTCTCGAGGCTCAGGAGGAGGTTGACCCGAAGATATGCTCCAATCTTTCCCAAGGGAAAGGATGGCTTGGGGGAGGGAGCCGTGCGTGGGGAGTGGAGTCTGGTCCAGGGGCTGGGTCAAGAGCCACACACGGTGAGGCCGGGCTGAGGAAGAGTCGATATGAAGACTTCAGGAGCAGAAATACCGGGGTGGGGGGTGGGTAACAAACCCAGGCCGTGGGCGGGGCCATCACCTTCAACAACAGCTGGACGACCTTGGTGGAGACGGAGAGAGGGCGGAGACCAGAGGGATGAGGGGAGGGGAGGGCGGGTGGACACACGGTTCAACTTTGGAGCCTGTTAATTACATGAGGTGCATTGATCCATCCTTCTCAGATGTAGTTCAAAGCCTAACAAACTCCTCCAAGACAAGTTTTAAAAGTTTAAGTTATTCCCAAATTGAACAAGCCCGAAGACACACGAGGGCTCAAATTCACTAGGTATCTGTGCTACAGATTACCCCCCATCCTCCAGAATAAAAGAAAAATTACCAACACCAGAAATATGTGGGAAATGATGATTTGCAAGAGACCAGAGTGTCCCTAGTGCTTGAAACTATGTAGAGAATAAAAAAAGAGAAGCGGCTCTGTTCTCCAGACTTACATTTACTAGGTTCTAAATCCAGCCCAGATTTGACCTTTGCTTTAAATAGATTTTCTTGGAGAGAAGGGAAGAAAACATTGATTCATCCGAGACTTCTGAACGACCTACTGTTCACATTACTTGAAATAATGTCTGCTTTAAATCAGAATTCTTGAGACACAGAAATAAATATACCAAGAGGTTTCTAATTCTGTGCTTTCACCAACGGATTATTTTCATTCACAACAGTGGACGAACTTGATACGGCCTTTCCAGAAGAAGGCCTGCGACCACAGAGCAGAACGCAGGGAGGAATCAATCAGATCACTGCCATCCAGGCTCAGGCTTCAGCCTGTCTCGAGATCAACACTTTCAAAAGAACAAATAAGAGAAGTATGTCAAACGGAGAGGACTTTTCAGGGGTTTCCAAGGCCTGTGTTAATTTAGCAACACTTGGGGAATGAGGGAAACCTAGCAGCAAAAATGTTTCCAGGAAGATCGAAAAAGGTGAAACCAGAATCATTCAATACCAGGACTGTTCCCTCAGTAAATGTGAAACATACAAGCTTCCCACCCTGCTAAACACAGTCATTCAGATCAATGTCACCCATGGAAGGGCTAATTAGGCGGTTAATCTATAATCCTGGCCCTAAGCCTTCTTAGTCTATCCTTTACCAGTTTTATTTCCTCTCACGAGTTTTGAGCATTTCACTGTTCATTTTACACCACTGTCAGAAGACAGCTGGAGAGAGAAATACAAATACAATTGACCCTTGAACAACACGGGTTTTGAACTGTGTGGGTCCACTTATATGGAGATTTTTTTTCCAATAAATAGAGCCCCTGTATTTTCATTTTACAGATCTTTCAATTAACTGCGGGGAAAAGTTTGTGTTCGATTAGAGATCACAATATGTGAAATCAAAAGAACGAGGGTTTGAGTCCTGATTCTACCCCAAATGTTTCAGCTTTCTGCCCTCCTGGGTGAGTTATCAATTCCTTTGTTTTTGAGGCAGATAGTAATACATAGATTTTTGACTACATGGGGGTCGGCGCCCCTAACCCCTGCGTTGTTCAAAGGTCAACTAAATAAATCAAATAGAATTTATCTCAGACGTAGTTCAAAGCCTAATAAACTCCTCCAAGACAACTTTTAGAGGTTTAAGTTATTCCCAAATTGAATAAGCCCAAAGACTCACAAAGGCTCAAATTCACTATGTAGCTGTGCTAGATTACACCCTGTCCTCCAGAATAAAAGAAAAATTACCAACACCAGAAATATGTGGGAAATGATGATTTGCAGGAGACCACTATCTATTTGCTTCTGGTTGGGAAAGAATTTGAAAACGTACTTCTGGTACCAATGTAGATAAATGACGTCAGGGTACCAGGCAGGTAATAAAAGTATGGTTGACATTAAGGAGTGGTGGGGTCTGTGGCCAATTGCAAAGTGCCTGTGTCACTCACCAATATTCACCCAGAAATACACACTCAGTCCAGGAGACCTATATGACTCTTCTTCCAAATCAAGCATTTTGAGAATCTCATGTGTCTAGAAGACTTACAACCCAAAGGACCAACTACAGTCCATAGAGACAGGGCTAATGCAGAGAAGAAGCAGAAATCGCTCATCCACACGCCCCGGCAGAACCTCCCCTTGGATGTGGCAGCTGCTGCAGCTTCACACCCAAGGGCGATGTGTTCACCGGGCCTCCCTCTTCACCGGTCTCCTCGGCCGTCTCACCCTATGCACCATTACTAAAATAGCCTCACATGGTAATATTGGCAAGTCATCTTTCTGTTTATGGTCTTTTGTTATTTCTGTCCTATCCAAGTCAGTATTTAGAGATCACTTGAATGTTTAGTATTTGTTTATTTTATGGCTTCCGTTATTAGAGCTTTCAACCTTTTATGGCAAATGACCACAGAGTCTCTCTCTAGTTGTAGTAAGAATGTCTTCTTTAAAACTCAAGGCAAGGGACTGCCCTGGCGGTCCAGTGGTAAAGACTCCACCTTACAATGCAGGGGACACGGGTGCGATCTTGGTCAAGGAACTAAGATCCCACGCGCCGCGGGGCAAATAAGCCCGCGTGCCGCAAACTACAGAGCCCACGTGCCACAACTAGAGAGAAACCCGAGCAGACTGCGCACCGTATGGAAAAGATCCCACGTACCGCCACTAAGACCCGACGCAGCCAAAAATAAAGAAAATAAATAAATATTTTTTTAAAAAATTAAAATTCAAGGCAAGACTGTTAGGTATTTTTTAAAAAGTCATTAATATGTGTGAAACCAAGCAGAAGGAAGCGGCCTGGACAAGTCAGCCTGAGCTCCGGGCCCTGTGAGAATACCACCCTTAAGTAACTTACCCATCCACTGCAGGGGGAGGGGGGAGCTTTTTTTTTTTAATTTAATTTAATTTATTTTATTTTTGGCTGCTTGGGTCTTCATTGCTGTGCGCGGGCTTTTCTCTAGTTGCGGCGAGCGGGGGCTACTCTTCGTTGCGGTTTGTGGGCTTCTCATTGCAGTGGCTTCTCTTGTTGGGGAGCACGGGCTCTAGGCACGTAGGCTTCATTAGTTGTGGCTCGTGGGCTCTAGAGTGCAGGCTCAGTAGTTACGGCGCACAGGCTTCGTTGCTCCGCGGCATGTGGGATCCTCCCGGACCAGGACTCGAACCCGTGTCCCCTGCATTGGCAGGGGAGGATTCTTAACCACTGCGCCACCAGGGAAGTCCGGGGGAAAAACCTTTAATGCTGCTGTCAACCAATCCACACACGTGAATCCTCAGAGCAGGCCTCGCAGCCCAAGAACTTTGGGGAAAGACATCCCGCAGCTGAGAACCAATCGGGTTCAACGGTCCTCAGGGTGTAACATTATCCATCGCCCTGCAGAAACCCACCAGGTGACGGCTTCGCCAACAAAGTAAGCAGAGGGCACAGATCACCTCGCCAGCCGTGGGCCCCGTGCAGGGAAAATAACCCCAATACAGAAGGTGGGGGAAATGACTCCCGTTTGAGTTTTAAGAGCTTTCATCACAGACGAAGAGAACTGTGGCCAATTAAAGCAGCAACACAACTAAGGAAAACAGCGGCCGGGGAGCAGGCCAGGCTCCAAGGGCGCATGGGGTCCCAGGGCCAGACTGCGGGGAAGGGCTTTACTCCTTCCTGGTCACCATCTCTCCAACCTGCGAGGTGTTTGGAGAGGAGGGTGGAGGGAGGGTCCAGTTAACCACAGACCCACAAGGAAGAGGGGAAGGCTAGGAAGGCAGAATTTGGAAATGCACTGTGGCTGCCTGAGACCAACGCTTCCCCAGATCTTCCCACATTTTCATTAAAACTGCAGTGACGCTTCTTACTGTAATAGAGTCTGAATTACAAAGAACAGCAATCCTAAGTTTTTTCCCCAAAAACATTAGCTTTCCTGAAGCTACAGTTACGCACATGTAGTCACGCGCAGAGAATGACGTGTGGTCGTTTTGCTTCTGTTTGACATGTTTTTCTTCGACGTTCCAGCCAAGGACCCGAGTGTTCTTTTTGGCCTCGATTACAGTCAAACACAGCCACTCGGGGAGAGGCTCACCCTTTATCAGTGAGAGGGCGACCCAGACCCCATCCCCGGCCGTCAGCCCAAAGCTTTCCCCTCATCCCCTCTCTTCTGAAAAGTACACGGAATGGAACAGACCGCTGAGGGTCTCCTTTCTCCTTGCCATCTTAGATCACTGTTCTCACACATTTTCAGCAACTAAATCATTTTGAGGTATTCTCAAGGAGCCGCCTGCTTTGTTTTGGTAAGGGGCAGGAGGGAGGTAAAAAGAGAAGGAATGAAATGGCCGGATCTATGGAGCGGAAGCAGGCCCGTCCACAGTTCCTACTGGACCACGTCCCTCTTGCCACCGGGAGAAACCGCTGCTCCTGGAGCTGCCCTGGAAACTGCGAGAAGGGCTCCCCACTGGCTTCCTTCCCCGACTGGACTCAACAGAGGGGCCACTGCCCAGAGCCCACGGCGGCCAGGACGGCAGGAATGCACACAGGCCGCGCTGCTACCCCAAATCACACACCTGTCCGTCTCTGGAAGAAACACAAGCATGGAAACTTAAAGGAAACACTAGGGGAGGGAAGCACAAACATTTCATTCTGCACCCAATACAGGACGCATCTTCTAAAGCATCAGCACTGAGGCCAAGCTCACCTTCAAAACCAGCTGTTTCCCTCTCTTCAGAGGAAACATCCCAAGGCTGTCTGACCACATTCTCTGCAATGACAATTACCAGGGGGTGGCTGGCACACTGAACCCAGTCAACCTGAAGACCTCAGGCCCGCTTAGATGCACGGAGCCCCTTTTATAAAACCTGCAAAGAAACCCGTGCCAGGAACCCAAAGGCCTTGCCAGCTGAGATGAGTAAAACCATGAATGGAGAAGGCACCTTCGTGATGGTGACGTGAGCCCCTCACTTTACTTTCAGAGAAATGGGTACAGAGCTCGTAACGGCACGACCCGTGGAGGCTGCAGACCACGCCCCTCATCTAGAGCTTTCCACGCTCGGCACTTTTCTTCCCTCCATCTCTGCACACTGTCCTCTGAACCTGGAGCATGGCCTCCAGGACCTTCATGCCCACGTCCCTTTAGCCACATCACTTCCCAGGCTGCCGTAGCTAACCCTGAACAGGTGGCTTAAACAACAGAAAACCATTCTCTGGCTGGCAGTCTGAATTCAAGGTGTCAGCAGGGCCAGGATCCTCTGACGCCTGAAGCGGGGGGTACTTCCGGCCACTTCCTACCTTCTGGCGGGTTGCTGACTGCGGCCTCTGCCCCCGCACTCTCCCTGTGCACACGCGTCTCTCCGCAAGAGGACAGGGCCCACCTCCCCAGCAAGACCTCATCCTGACTGATCACATCTGCAGTGACCCGGCTTACAAATACGAATCCCCATGCTGCCCTAATCCCCTTGACCTTCTGGGTTTCATTTTTCCTAATCCACCATCAACAGTCTGTGTTCTCATCTACAGAGCATCAGAGGAGAAAGACACTACCAAGACCAAGTGGTCTCAGTGAATGTCACTCAACCTGGAAGGGGCCCAGGATGGTGACCTTGGCCCCGCCCTCTCCCGATCGTCCCTCACAATCCCCACCTTAGTTTCAGAGCAGTCATTCATTCGTTCAGAAGATTTGCAAATACTTACTGTGTGCTACTAGGCAGTTAACTTATGTTCAAGACTTGATGGTACCCAAGATGAATAGAATCCCCTGCTCCCAGATTAAGAGTGTGTCAGGAATATGCACAAGTGAACACACAGTGCTAAGTGCGACAAGGGCCAGGATTCAGGCAGCAAAGGAAGCTGCCAATGCATCCAGGAAGCCCTAACCCCAAAGGATGTCACATCCCATCATCTCCCCCCGGAGTCTGTCCCCGGCCTTCTGATGCTGCACCTCTACCCCGGCGACAGCAGTCGATTCCACAGCTTCTGCTGGTTGGCTCCCAACCACAGCCTCAACGTCCCTCTGTGTTACAGCTGGGTATCCTCTTGCCGTTGTCCAGCAGGAGGTCCCAGTAGCACCTGGAACTCATTAAGCCCACAGCAAAGGTCCTTGCCAGATTTCCAGTCTGTCCCTGCACAGCTATTACTTTCTAGTTAATTTCACCCCCAGACTCTCAGTCATTCAAACTGGAATCCTGTTATCTTTCCTAACCCTTCCTTCTCTTTCGCCCATCCCCCCCCCCCGTTTCCAAGCATAATTTTTAAATTCTTCCTAGAAAACTTTCCATTACTGTCTACTTTTTTTCCATTACCATACCCTAGATTCATGTTCTCATTAATTCACTGTGAATCTTGTAAAGACATCTGCACCTGGTTACCTCTTCTCAAATCTCTACCAACTGCAACCCAACTTACAGATAGATAACTTGCATTTTCGTCACATGTTACAGCTTATAAAATGCTTCCAAACAGAAACAGACTCACACAGACGCAGAGAACAGACTTGTGGTTGCCCAGGGGGAAGGGAAGGGGGAGGGATGGAGTAGGAATTTGGATTAGCAGATGCAAACTATTATACAGAGAATGGATAAACAACAAGGTCCTACTGTAGAGCATAGGGAACTACGTTCAATATCCTGTAATAAACCATAGTGGAAAAGAACACAAAGAAAGAATGTACATATACGTATAACTGAATCACTCTGCCACAAAGCAGAAATTAACACAACACTGTAAATCAACTAGACTTCAACAAAATAAATGCTTCCACACCAACCGCCTTTCACCCCCATGTCAGCTTGCAGTGGTTGGGAGAGGGAGAATTATTCTCCTTGTCTTGGGAAGAGGAACCGGCCTGAGAGGTTAGGCGACCTGCCCAAGGTCACAGAGCAGAGGCAGAGCAAGCTCTCAACCCCAGCTTGGACATCAGGTCCTGACCGCACTGCCACACAGCTGCACAGTCATCGTTCGACGGACACCGACTCCAGCTCGCTGCACAGAACACGTGCCCGGCGGCCAGCCACAACCTGGGAGGCGTCTCCCAGACGGACGCGGCTCTAGCGGCCTCACCCCTGCTGGCTTCCCCCCAGCCCTGCCCTCCTGCTGCAAAGAGCCCATCCCCACCCCCAGGCGCTGCTCGCGGGGGAGGGGGCAGAGCCGGCACCTGGAGGGAGGCGCGAGGCTGAACCAGCAGTGATCGCTCGGCACCTTGGGTCTAGGTAACCCAGTGAGCTCCGCAGCTCCCCAGTGGGGCTTTTAACTCCATCAACTCAGCAAGGCTCCTGGCCACGACCTCCAGCTGCTGCCAGCCCCATCACGGGGTACCTGTCCCTTTCTCCCCAGCCTCTTCCATGACTGCAAGATGACCACCCTAGGCTTGGAAATCTATTCAGCACCAGAGGCCATGACTACTCAGTGGGGTGAAGCTCAACCTCCCACACAGGCAATAAATGCTGGATGGCAATTCATTAGTCATCAGGTGCCGGCAGGCATGAGGGACGCAGAGCTGAAGGCCAAGTTCTGGCCACCACGAACGACCTGTGCCTCCATGACCCCCCACCCCCCACCTCCCTCAGCCCGGGGAGCATGAGCTGTCAGGAGCCATCTTCCACTGACCTTAAACTTCTTACATTCCTGCATCATGGCCACCATGAAAACCTGACTTTCTCACAAGACATCCCTTGCCTCATAACCCCCTGTGGTATTTTCTGTGTCCCCCCCCGCCTTGCTCCCCCCCCTCTCTCGTGTGCCTCCCATCATCACGGGGCTCCTTCCAGCACCTCTGGACCTCCCTCATCACCACCTCTCCTCCCTCTGAAGTATCACCCACAAACATCCTTGCTCCCTTCCTGTTTGCAGTTACTGGATAAACTCTTTCAAGTTCTCTTTTTGAGGACAGAGGAGATTAAAGATGGTTGAATTCAAACACGAACTGAAGACCGTGACAAGACGCTTTCCCATAAAAACCCTGACAGAGAACCCAGGCCGTCTGTTTTTCCTGCTGCCTGTTACTCCCCTTAGACTTTACCAAGACCAAGATCTTCTACACTTGCTAAATTAATCTCCCTATTCACACTTTTCCCCAGAACCACCTTCTACCACCTCCTGCCTGTTGGAGCACCATTCATTCTTTTTTTTTTTTTTTTAAACTTTGGGTTTATTTATTTATGGCTGTGTTGGGTCTTCGTTTCTGTGCGAGGGCTTTCTCTAGTTGCGGCAAGCGGGGGCCACTCTTCATCGCGGTGCGCGGGCCTCTCACTATCGTGGCCTCTCTTGTTGCGGAGCACAGGCTCCAGACGCGCAGGCTCAGTAGTTGTGGCTCACGGGCCTAGTTGCTCCGCGGCATGTGGGATCTTCCTGGACCAGGGCTCGAACCCGTGTGCCCTGCATTGGCAGGCAGATTCTCAACCACTGCGCCACCAGGGAAGCCCCATTCATTCTTGAAAAAGGAATGCGATGCTTCTCCCGTTCGCAGTCTCCTGGGAGCTCCAGCCCGTGGATTTTCCTGACCACCTTCTAAAAAGTCACACAGAAGCCAGGCTAAGGTACTTACATGTAAAGTCTTAAAAAACAGGAAACTGTTACGGGTGTTAGACCAGCATCATCGATAGAACTTTCTGTGATGATGCAAATGTTCTTCTGTTCTGTCCACGTGTGGCCAGTGAGCACCTGAAATGTGGCTGCCGCAACTAAGGAACTAACATTTCCATTCTGTTTCACTAATTTAAATAGCCGTATGTGGCTGGTGGCAACCGGAGTGGGCAGCAGATTTCTAGACCAAGTTGATGCCAGGATAGAAGTTTTTAAAAAGATGAGTCTGGGCTTCCCTGGTGGCGCAGTGGTTGAGAATCTGCCTGCCAATGCAGGGGACACGGGTTCGAGCCCTGGTCTGGGAAGATCCCACATGCCACGGAGCAACTAAGCCCGCGAGCCACAACTACTGAGCCTGCGCGTCTGGAGCCTGTGCTCCGCAACGGGAGGGGCCGCGACAGTAAGAGGACCGCGCACCGCGATGAAGAGTGGCCCCCGCTCGCCGCAACTAGAGAAAGCCCTTGCACAGAAACGAAGAGCCAACACAGGCAAAAATAAATAAATAAATTAAAAAAAAAAAAAAGAAAAAGTAATGAATTAAAAAAAAAAAAAAAAAAAAAAGATGAGTCTGATCCAGCAGGCAGGCAGACAGTGTGCTGGGGACCCAGCAAGAGAAACTAGCCAGGAGCCCCTGGAGGTGATGTGGACAGATTTCTCTTTCTCTAGAAAGGAGAAGAAAGAAAGCACTCTGCCCTATCACCAAGGCACTAGGAGAAGAAAAATGAAGGGAAAAAAAAAAAGAGTAAGGAGTTTCCTAAATCCCTTCAAAAAAAAAGACTATAGAAGATAAGACACTTTTCTGTTTTGGAGTCTTAACTTGTCAAATTGAATTTCCTATTGAATAACTCTACCAGTAAGAGATTTTGATTCCCTGCTAATAAGTTCATCGTTCTGTCAAGTCAAATACGAAATAATTATTTTCTAGGAAGAATATATAAAACGTAAAATAATCACATAATAGGCTATCCAGGTTTTTCCTTTCCACTTTGGCAAAATTCAACCTTCTTATTTTGGCACACATAAAACAATCGATTTGTTTCTGATGAAGCGTGGTGAGGCTGGGTACAGGTAGTGGGGTGTTATGATATGCTCACGTCTCAACAGAATCAACTGTTGCCAGGGAAATGGTTAGGATGTCCTGAGGGAGAGCTCACAAGTGGTCCCTGAACCAGATTAGATCTCACCCCCCTGAAATGACTTATTTCTTTACCACCCTCTCCTCACACAGAGGTCTGGACTTTCCCAGTATAAGTCAACTTTGGGGAAGACCTACTGAGTATAGCAAATTCGGAAATATCTAAGCCAGGCAGGCGAAAAAACAATCTAGCTCACCTCCCCCGCCCCCGACACCCGTGGACATTAAGGACATCTGAACATCCCTATGCTTGAGTTCTCAATTTAGAAACATAGTCCTTGGGGCTCCCCTGGTGGCGCAGTGGTTGAGTATCTGCCTGCCAATGCAGGGGACACGGGTTCGAGCCCCGGTCTGGGAAGATCCCACATGCCGCGGAGCAACTAGGCCCGTGAGCCACAACTACTGAGCCTGCGCGTCTGGAGCCTGTGCTCCGCAACAAGAGAGGCCGCGATAGTGAGAGGCTCGCGCACCGCGATGAAGAGTGGCCCCCGCTTGCCGCAACTGGAGAAAGCCCTCGCACAGAAACGAAGACCCAACACAGCCATAAATAAATAAATAAATAAACTTAAAGTTAAAAAAAAAAAAAAAGAAAAGAAACATAGTCCTTAATTTGAAATTTCAATCCTCTGATTTGTACCACCAATCAGACCATGAGCTGACAACCAGTATCTTCTAACCTGTCAGAAGACCTACCTTCCAAGGCACTCTAAGTTTTCAAGTAAGTAAACAACCAAGTAAATAAGTAATATAATTAGAGTAATTGGATATGTAACCTAAATCAAAGGGAGAAAGCACCAACTGGGGGATTCCCATTTAAAATGTCCTTTTTTCATAGAAAACAAACTTAGGGTTACCAAAGGGGAAAGGTCGGGGGGAGGGATAAATTAGGAGCTTGGGATTATTAACATACACACACTATTATATATAAAATACATAATCAACAAGGACCTACTGTATAGCACAGGGAACTCTACTCAATATTCTGGGAAAAGAATCTGAAAAAGAGTGTATATATGTGAATATATATATAACTGAATCACTTTGCTGTACACTTGAAACTAACACACTGTAAATCAACTATACTCCAATACAAAATAAAAAAATAAACTAAAATACAATGTTCTTTTTGGAGGCTCTCCATCACTCACTGGGAGAACTCAGGCCTGCTAATTGAAGGTAAGCTTATTCAACCCACAAACTCCAGCAGAGCCCAGGAGAATATTTTCAACACTCTTCCAAACACCTTCACTCTCTGAAGTATACTCATCAGAACAAAAATTAATGCCCAGATCGTCTAAAATGTGTGCATACGATATCTTTCTTTCATAATCCTGTCCTACTTCTGGTGGAATGACTTCACGTTCTATCAAAAGCACAAGAGATATTAGTGCGCAAAGGTTGTGTCGTCACATTTCCCAAAATATTCAAGTGCGAAACTACTTGATAAAATGCCTAACTTCCACATAGTCGTCGGCATCTGAAAACATAACTGGAGGCATTTCCCAAGGTGCCACCGTGCACCTGGCCTGCCTTGATTCCGTCTGTCCTGTTCTGCAACTCGTATATCCACTAGGCTTGATTTCAACAGCAACGGTGTGTACACACAGCACGCCTTCTGGGAAGGAAGAATGTCAGACATTTTTAAGCATTTCAAGACTGACAGCTGCAGGGCGGTGGCCCCGGAGACAGTCACCTTGGCTCCTGCTCAGACACCGGGCATTCCAGGTCACGTGACCCAAATCCTCAGGACACCAGAGACACGTAAGGTACATTGCTGCCATTCCCCGAATTCCATCCCGCCAGGCCTCCCCCTCCACCTCACGGGGACCCTGTCTGTTTCATCACCTTCTTTGTAAAGCCTGATACTAACAAGCAGGGAGATACATTCAGGGAGCAATCGGAATCAGGGACAAAGGGAGTGAGAAAAAGCAGGTTCACCCCCATTTGGTTCCAGAATGCTCCCATGAAAACAGAGACGGAAAAGGGCAAAGAATAAAAGGGTCCTTCCGTGGCTCCTTGCATTCATTTGGTGACTGCAGTTTGCTTTCAAACCACTCGGAAACACGACCAGTGAATCTGATACGTTCAAAAGCCCACCAGTGAAATGATATTCCGGAGGCAAGTGGGAAATGATTCAGACGCGGTTTCGGCCTTCAAGCCATGGCTCACTTCAGCACTACTCCCAATTCCGTGCCATTTAAAACTACAGTCACATTGTAATTTTGAAAATTGATTCAAGTTTCCCTCTCGATCGCCAAGCAATGGGAAGAAATGTACTGCTGAGGATTTCAGGGTGTGGAGAATGTGCCAGAGAACACTCTTTCTTTCGAAGTTTCAATCTCATTTTGCTCTCCAAGTCCGACAGGAATTTTATACTTTTTAGAGGAAAAAGGAGTAAGAAACTTAAGTCTGTTTCAGGGATTGTAAAGCGACAAATACACCACCTACTAGGAGAGAAAGAAACAAGAGGGCAGCCCTGGCAGGGAACCCATTCTAACCTCCTCATGCTGAAATACAGGGGCCAACAGGCATCAGAGACATTTAAAAGCCGATTTGTTTCAACCAATTCAGGACCTAATGAACTTGACTGGGGGCCTAAAACTGACTGGAATGGAAAAAACCATTATGTGAGGAGGCATAATTTATAAAATACTTAATTTGCATGCTTCACCCCACACATGGCTGAAAACAAACAAAACAAGCAGCTTAGGGCCTGCCCTTGGTCCCTGTAGAACAGATACAGTTTCTTGGGGGCACACATCTGGACCCTCAATAGGACCCCTGGAAAGGCACCTCGACCACGATGAATGTGCTCACATCACAGAGATCTGGTGGCTTCTCTAAGCGCAGAAATATTACTTTGGGCAGAAGATGGAGATCCTTGGATGGATAGCTTTTAACCTAAGACATCATTCTTCAGGCAGGGTATAGCCATGATGGAACCGAAACCAAACGGATTCCATAATTGCAATCAAGCTCCTGGGTGTCTTCTGCTGAACCACAAAAAAATAGTTTCAAACACAGGCTTCAGGACGACAAAGCAGCAAATGGACTATAGAATTTCCACCCAATGTTCTGTACCGTCTCTCACTTTTTTCCCCTAAAATCACTTTTTATTTTTCTCCCATGCCCCTGTGGAACCAAGTGTAACTAGGACTACATAAGAAAATAAATACATCTTCTGAAGTATGGGGTTCCTTTTCTGTTAGTTCAGTAGTCATTTTCCTTTCTTTCTTTTTTTAAACTCCAGTGTTGTGAATCATTCTTTGTAAGCCTAAACCGTTTTCCCCACCTACCAAGAGCTTTTCTGGTAGGGTAGATGGAAGACCACAATTCCATTTGTGTTTGAGGTAAGAAAGCGAGCTTACTAGAGGAACAAAGCAGGGTAAACAGGGAGCGATAAATGCCAATTTGTAAATGTCATGAAATTACAGTAAATTAGTCGGTAAGGCTGTAATGACTCTCAGTATCACATTGGTTATTTTTTTACTTCCATTCCTGTAATTACATCCGTATTATACACGACAGGATTAGAGTAATGAGACTCAATTTCCTGTGTGGTGTACAGACATCAGAATCATTGCTTTCCAGTTATAGCAATTGGTCTCATCATGGGTCACCTTGTAACCGATCCAGAATCTCTGAAGTTAAACAAGAATTATCAAGTAGAATTCCTTATAAATGTATAGAAGGCCATCAGCATTCACCGGTAAGAATTGCAACAGAAAGGTACAGACAGTGTGATCTCAAAGCCACGTGAGGAGCTACAGGTCAGGAAGAATGCCTGTCTCCCCTCTGGTCCTCCTCTCCTGATAGGACAGGGGCTAAGTGGAAAGATGGTGCTCATGTGGGAATTCTGTGATTTTTCAATCTAAAACACCACACATATTTTCCTTCTGAAGACAGAAGCTGGAGAGATTATTTTCAGGGCATACTGACCATGAAAAACTACCACGTGAACACAATTTTTGTCTTTGTCCTGCGCCCTCGTCTCTCCCACATTGTCTTGGATTATTCACGTCCCCAAAGTCTCCCAAACCACCCGAGCCTGCCCTGTCCCACTGTGGCTCCCACTGTCTGTAATCGCCTCCTTGCTCTGTGACCCGGGCTCTTCCGGTCTTAAATAAGCACGTTTGCAGTCTTGAAATGTTTTAATAGCTATCATATGCAAGGGAAATTAGATTGACTATATTAGCTCAAAAAGGCAGAACCGGGACCCACTGGTACAGATTTTGACCCCGTCCTAGGGTCAAATCCATGCACACTCAGAAGAGTAAATTAGCCAGTGCCTGGCAACCAGAAGAGGCAGCTCCAGAAATGCTGCTGACAAATGAATTTAGAGAATGAAGAAAAGAAATGGGAGCCAGGGGCTTCTCTGGTGGCAAAGTGGTTAAGAATCTGCCTGCCAATGCAAGGGACACGGGTTCGAGCCCTGGTCCGGGAAGATCCCACATGCTGCAGAGTAACTAAGCCTGTGCGCCACAACTACTGAGCCTGCGCTCTAGAGCCCGCGAGCCACAACTACTGAGCCTGCGTGCCACAACTACTGAGCCCGCATGCCACAACTACTGAAACCTGAGCACCTAGACCCTGTGCTCCACAACAAGAGAAGCCACCACAATGAGAAGCCCACGCACCGCAATGAAGAGTAGCCCCCACTCACTGCAACTAGAGAAAGCCCGCGTGCAGCAGTGAAGACCCAACACAGCCAAACATAAATAAATAAATAAATTAATTAATTAATTAATTAACTTACTAAAAAAAAAACATGAGACGGGCAGAAACACTGGACATGGAGGGAAGGATGAAGAGGCAAGAGGCAGGAAGCCACCATGACAACACAGGTGCGAGGCCGAGGGTCGGTCAGCTAAGAAACCAGCAGAGAAAGTAAGGGGAAGAGAACACCTCAGCCCAGACTCCATCCACACAGCTGGGGCCTTGACCCCGGGGCAGGAGGCTGCTGGGCAGAACAGCCGATTCAGTCACCCCCAGGCAGGGAGACTTCCCCAGGCTCTGAAAGGCTGCTTGAACAACAGCATGTTCACGTAAAATATTACTACTCAGGTCTCAAAGTGGAAATGCCTTCAAAAAGTAATTACCCCAAAAATAAAAAAAATAAAAGTAATTACCCGCACCCGTTAGAATGGCCAAGATCCAGAACACTGACAGCAGCAAATGTTGGTGCGGATGTGGAGCAAGAGGAACTCTCCCTCACTGCTGGTGGGAATGCAAATGGTGCAGCCACGTTGGAAGACAGTGTGGAAGTTTCTTACACAACTAAACACACTCTTACACATGATCTAGCAATCTCACCCGTTGGCATTTACTCAGAGGAGTTGAAAACTTATGCCCACGTAAAAACCTGCATATGGATGTTTATAGCAGCTTCATTCACAATTACCAAAAAACTTGGAGCAACCAAGGTGTCCTTCAGTAGGTGAATGAATAAACTGGTCCATCCAGACAATGGAATATCATTCAGCACTAAGAAATGAGCTATCAGCCATGAAACCACACAGAGGAAACTTAAATGCATATTGCTAAGTGAAAGGAGCTTATCTGAAAAGGTTACATGCTGTATGATGCCAACTCGATGACATCTGGAAAAGGAAAAACAATGGAGACAGTAAAAAAAAAAAAAAAAAAATCAGTGTTAGCCAAAGGTTATAGGGGAGAGACAGGGATAAATAGGTAGAGCACAAAGGATTTTTAGGGCAGGGAAACTATTCCGTATGGTACTGTAACGGTGGACACCTCTCATTATACACTTGTGCAAACTCATAGAATGTACTCCAAGAGTGAACCCTAAGGTAAACCATGGACTTTGGGTGATAATAATGTGTCAGTGTAGGTTCATCAGTCATAACTCCGGTGGGGGATGTTGATGGTGAGAGAGGTTATACATGTCAATCTTAAAAGTCCTCATCACACAAAAAAATTTTTTCTGTAACTATGTATGTATGGGGATGGATGTTAATGAGACTTACTGTGGTGACCATTTTGCAATGTATACAAATGTCGCATCACTATATTGCACACCTGATAGTATAATGATATATGTCAATTATATCTCAAGTTAAAAAATAGATAAATAAATCAGAAAAAAATCAAACACAAAAGAAGGCAGCATGGGATGCTAAGTAAAAGAAGTCAGACATCAAAGGTCACTTAGTATATGGTTCAGTTTATATGAAATAACCAGAATGAGTAAATCCATAGACAGAAAGCCGATTGGTGTTCGCCAGGGTTTGTGGGGAGAAAGGGATGGGGAGTAACTAACTGCTTAATGGGCACAGAGTTTTATTTTGGGATAATGAAAATATTTTGGGACTAGACAGAAGTGGCAGTTGTACAACATTCTGAATGTGCTAAATACCACTGAATTGTCCACTTTAAAATGGTTAATTTTATGTCATGTGAATTTTACTTCAATGGAAAAGTAAGCTGGCAAAAAAAGTAATTAGCTCTAATTTTGTTTTCCTTCTGCTAGTTATATAAAGAAAATAACCAATGCTTATCCCTTGTAAGAACAGACGGAACAAAATCATTCCTCTACAGAGATCCCAGAAGTCCCAGAATCATTTCAACCTTGCCCCTACCCAGATAACCTAGTTGCAAATCCATCTCAAAGTTTTACTCCTTTGCCCTAATCTTCCTGAAATCAAAGTTAAAATGCATGTTCATTTGTCATACTGCAGCTTGGTGCCAAAATCTCAGAGCTTAACATATGTAACAATGAAAAGAGGGAAAATATCAAAAATACCCACTTTTAAGCCAAAAAATTCAAATAATTATGATAATAAACCCCAATATTTCAGATAGAGAAACTTAACCTGAAATCATTAATTTTAAAACTACTGTTTTTAACATTTGACAATTTAAATGTTCCAAAGAATCTCTTCCCATGAAGTTTAAGGCCTATGTCATACCATGTCAATTTTTGAAAACAGGAAGGCAAACCCGCCTTGGCCTGGGTAAACATTTTATGTTTACGATCCCGTGATGTCCTTCCCACCAGCCAATAAAAGGCAAAGGAAAGAAATACCATTCTTAATCTTAAAATTTCTACCACATTTTATGAATATACAAGGCTTAATAATCCAGCTCTGGATTTCAAAACCTAGCCAACATGGTTACCACGTGCAACTTTAAAATCCAAATTTCTGGAATTCAAGGTTGGATGAAGCCCTTACCTGACACAAGCACAACTGTGCAAACACTTTTGAGTATTCTTCCCCGTGAGACCCATAACCGTGACCATATTTCACAAGCCAGATGAAAGCCATGTTCCAGGGAATGAAAGTTTACACATAGCATCTTGCACTTGATTAAAAAAAATAAATCATCCCAATTCTGACCCTCATATTCTGAAATACTCAATAAAGCTGAACAATCTGTCGTGACTTCTGGGTCCACTGACATTACCCTGAAAAGCTAGACGTTAACTTGAACAATAGTTATCAGGAAATAGTTACCCTGCACCTCACCGTGCGTGGAGGCTTCCACCTCCAGGACTCTGCCAACCATGGCCTCTTGTTCCTGCCCTGGACCTGTGCACTCTGGAAGAAGCCATGCCCATGTTGCTCCCAGTCTCAAAGGCTTTGTTTACCTCTGATGCTACGGGAAATGACTTTCGTGGTTCTACAACATTCCAGACCAAAGGGTGGATCTTCCCGAGTACATGCAACAGATGTCTTTGAAGTGTCATTTTCCTTGCAGTTAGGATAACATCCAAGGAAGTTAGTTATGTCATGTGTTCCCTCAAGGAAAAAGGTATACAGTCACTAGATATGCAGGAGAAAAGGAAAGCCAAGCCTGGGGAAGCCAGAACCTGGTGGGCTATGGGAATATGGAAAAAACCTTTCACGTGTCTTCTTCCATGGTGTCTCTGGTTCTCTCTGGAGGGCGGTTTATATCTTCTTTACCAACTGGTTCCCTCTCCCTACCCAGTTTTGGCTTCACGGGACCCATCCTCACCAAACAGACCTGAACTTCATTTGACTTTCCAGCTCCAGCAACCACTGACCCCTGGCAACTGCTCTGTCTTGAACAGTGTCTCATGGCATTCTTTCTTCCCCAACTTTATTCAGGAATGACTGACAAATACAGTTATACATACTTAAAGTGTACACCATGATGATGTGACATACACATACACTGTGGAATGACTGCCAAGATCAAGACAGTTAACATCCATCTCTTCACATAGTTGACTCTTTGTGTGTGTGTATCATAAGAATGCTTAAGATCTACTCTCAGAGACTCTCAAGTGTAAGATACCATATTATTAACCACAGTCACCATACTGTACACTAGATCCTCAGAACTACTACATCTTATAACTGAATATTTGTGCCCTGGGGCACTCTTGTTGGCATAGTTCGTCTTTCGAGTCCATCTGCATCCGTGCCTCTGTTGGCAACTTATAGACACACTTCCTGATAGTGACATGCACAGTCCAACCAGCTGAGAGGAGACAGAGGGTCATGTAACCCACCACCCACTCCGAAAGTGGTGTGGGTGGGGTGAGCAGCAATAAAATCTCAAATATCATTGCAAACAGTGAGAGTTTTACTTCTTCCTTTCCAATTTCGATTCCTTTTATTTCTTCTTCTTTTTTTTTTTAATCTGACTGCTGTGGCTAGGACTTCCAATACTACGTTGAATGAAAGTGGCAAGGCTGGGCATCCTTGTCTTGTTCTTGATCTTAGACAAAATATTTTCATCTTTCCACCATTGAGTATGATGTCAGCTGTAGGTTTATCATATATGGCCTTTATTACATTGAGGTATGTTCCCTCTATGCCCACTTTCTGGAGAGTTTTCTTTTCTGCATCTATTTCTTTTTCTGCATCTATTGAGATGATCCTATGGTTTTTATTCTTCAATTTGTATTGGCATTTTTCACAGAACCAAAACAAGTAATTTAAAAATTTGTATGCAAACACAAAAGACCCTGAAGAGCCAAAACAATCTTGACAAAGAAGAACAGAGCTGGAGGAAATCATGCTTCCTGACTTCAGACTATACTACAAAGCTACAGTAATCAAAACAGTATGGTTCTGGCACAAAAACAGACACATGGCTCAATGGAACAGAACAGAGAGCAAAGAAATAAACCCACGCACCTATGGTCAATTAATCTATGACAAAGGAGGCAAGAATATACAATGGAGTAAAGACAGTCTCTTCAATAAGTGGTGCTGGGAAAACTGGAGAGCTACATGTAAAAGAATGAAATTGAAACATTCTCTCACATCATAAACAAAACTCAAATGGATTAAAGACCTAAATGTAAGACC
This sequence comes from Balaenoptera musculus, assembly GCF_009873245.2. Taxonomy (NCBI): domain Eukaryota; kingdom Metazoa; phylum Chordata; class Mammalia; order Artiodactyla; family Balaenopteridae; genus Balaenoptera; species Balaenoptera musculus. The sequence continues at coordinate 3,740,473 of NC_045802.1, read as the reverse complement.
AGAAACCATAAAACTCCTAGAGGAAAACATAGGTAGAACACTTTTTGACACAAATTGTAGCAATATTTTTTTGGATCCACCTCCTAAAGCAAAAGGAACAAAAGCAAAATTAAACAAACGGGACCTAATTAAACTTAAACTTTCCTTTGCACAGCAAAGGAAACCATCAACAAAATAAAGACAACCTACTGAATAGGAGAAAAGATTTGCAAATGATATGACCGATAAGAGGTTAATATCCAAAATATTTAAACAGCTCATACAACTCAACATCAAAAAACCAAACAACCCGATGAAAAAATGGGCAGAAGACCTGAATAGACAAAGAGGATTTTGATGTTAAGACCTGAATTTTCCAAAGAGGACATATGGATGGCCAATGGGCACATGAAAAGGGGTTTAACATTGCTAATCATCAGGGAAACGCAAGTCAAAACCACAACGAGATATCACTTCACATCTGTCAGAATGGCCATCATCAAAAAGAACACAAACAAATGTTGCTGAGAACGTGGAGAAAAGGAAACCCTCATATACCCTGATGGGAGAGTAAATTGGTGCAGCTACTATGGAAAACAGTATGGAGGTTTCTAAGAAAAACTAAAACTAGAATTACCATATGACCCAGCAATTCCACTCCTGAATATATATCCAGAAAAAACAAAAACACTAATGCAAAATGATACATGCACCCCAATGTTCACAGAGGCAACCTAAGCGTCCATCAACTATAGATGAATGGATAAAGAAGATGTGGTATACATACACAATGGAATACCACTCAGCCATTTAAAAAAAGGAAATTCTGCCATTTTCAACAACATGGATGGACTTGGAGGGCATTATGCTCAGTGAAATAACTTAGAGAAAGGTAAATACTGTATGATCTCACATGTGGAATCTAAAAAACACAACGAACTAGTGAATATAACAAAAAAAAGACTCACAGAGAAAGAGACCAAACTAGTGGCTACCAGTGGGGAGGGGGAAGGGGCAATATAGGGACAGGGCAGTAAGAGGTACAAACTATTCTGTATAAAATTAGCTACAAGGATATATTGTACAACATGGGGTATATAGCCAATATTTTATAATAACTATAAATGGAGTATAACATTTTAAAATTGTGAATTACTATATTATACATCTGTAAGTTATATAATATTGTACAGCAACTATACTTCAATTAAAAATATTGATGCGAAAGTCACAGTTGCACTGAATTAACGTGCAGACGCATTCGTTGAGTTTTATTAAACCTGCCCATTCAGGAGCTTCAGCAGGTTTGGAGTTACTCCAAACTGAATGATGTGAGCCCTGGCTCTGCCCTCCTCTGTGTGACCTTGGCTGAGATACTCAACTTCTCTGAGCCTCACTTTCCTCCAAAGGCCTGATGGAGCCTCCACGTGCTTTTCTGGACGCCAGAGCACGTTCACTGGGATGACGGCTGAGGATGCCCAGCACAAACCGCAGGCAGTGTGGGTGGTCAAATGTCCACCTCCTCACTCTCTACCTGCTCTGTAAGTTCTAGGTGATCCCTTTCCTTTGTATTCAGGCTGTTGCCCTCTGTTCACTGACAGAGTACTTGGAAATGAGCCCATATCTGCATATGAGGGTTTTCTTCTTCATTATAACAGGATGCTCCAGGCAAATATTCCCGGTTCCCCAAAGAACCTTCAGCACAGACCGAGGTTTCTTTAAGCTTTTCAAGGGCACCTTCTTAGATCCCTCAGCTAACACTTTTAAGGGACATTTGCAGCCTAAAGACAACTGCACATAGGTACCTTGATGTGTAAGGTTAGTTGTCAAGGGATCTTTTTTTCCCCCAGGTTAATCACTAATTCACTTTTAGAACAGTGATTGTGAACTCATGCTTCCCAGAATAATTGTTTCAGTTTGCAGTGACTTGCTGTTGATTTCCAGTCAGTCTTCTGTCAGTTTCACAGACCATTTCAAGAACATTCTTATATTTATACCAAAGAATCTAAAAATCAGTAAGACCACTCTCCTGTTCAATACAATTAAGAAAAAAGTATTCAATAGGCAAAGCTAGAGAGCAACGAAGTTAATCCGGGAACCAGAATCCCACACAGAGGCAGGCAGTCAGCATTTAGGCTCAAATCAGTCACATGTTAGGCCTACAGATTCTTTCTTTCTAAAAACCTGGGAACCATTCTGGGGCACCCCTACCAAACTTTTTTTCTTATTGAAGTAAAGTTGATTTACAATGTTGTGTTAATTTCTGCTGTACAGCAAAGTGATTCAGTTTTACATAAACACACACACACATACACATTCTTCTTTATATTCTTTTCCATTATGGCTTATCACAGGCACCTACTAAACTTTATCAAGGATGCAGCCCATAAATAACTTCATCTCTGATGCTGTGGAGCTTCCTTTGTGTCCTAGTAAATCTTTGCCCATTAATCACAGCAAGTCATGGTAGCCAACACATACGGTGCTGACAATATGGTATCATTCTTTTAAAAAATGTGCCTATTTTAACTCACTTTAATCCTCATGATAATCCTATGAGGTTGGTATTATTATTACCACCATTTTACAACAGGGAAAGTCTAGGCACAGATAGTTTAAGAAACATGGTCTAGGTCACAGAGCCAGGAAGAAGAAGAGCCAGATTCAAATTCAGACAGGCTGACCTCGGGATTCTTCAGCTAATCGCTACCCTATGGTGCTTCAAGTGTCTTGGAAACAAAGATGCTCAAAGTAGATAATCCTCACTGTTTCTACCAGTTCTTGCTTCAAATCAATGATTGCACGCGTGTCAATCACAGCCTCACACCATCACTTCAATTAGCATCTAATCCTTCCTTTTTACTTTAAAATGTGATGTCCTATTTTTAAAATATCTTTATACAAACAACAGATTTCCTCCTCACTCCCAAGCAATGTGCTTAATTGAATGTCAATGCCCATCGGGATGTTAGAAACAGATGCCATAGGTAGGGCCCATGGTTCATGATTCAGATATTACATTCTCATATCTTCTAAATTCTGCTTTACACAAATGATATAAAGAAAAACAGCTTCTCCAGAGCTATGCAAATTGATTTAATCCTGCTTAAGTTCCTACGCATTTCCCTGCTTTTTTCTTCAAGCAATTTTCACTTGATTTAGTATATAATTGAAATATCAAGAGCTAATGAACAAAAAAAAGTAACTCTTAGGCTCCACTCAATGATCTACATAATAATTGTGGTCAAAAACAAAAACTGTTTATCCTAACCAGGACCAAAAGACCCATCAATATGCCAACAACAAAAAAAATGAATGAACAAATATCATCTGAATCAAGAAAAGTAGAAAAATAATTCTGATCTTTAATACCATTCATTTTTTTCAGCTTATAGATTCATCTAAATTAGGTGGGGGTGGGGGGAGCTCTAGGCAGCAGCAGGTTTTGGGGAAATGGAAGAGTAGAACAGATGGTCTTATCGTCAGTATCTGATAGGTGGGCCAGGTACGTTCCTGTGTCAGAGAACCCGTGTATCATAATATTCTTGAACTTCAAGGAACTCACAATCCAGCAGAGGAATCTAAATCCTCCACGAACATATCAAGTTAACTCTCTCTCTCAGACCCATGTGTATGCACACACACCAATCAGCTCTCATTACAGATTTATTGTTAACATGAACTCAGAAACGCGAGACATTTCATACAGTTGCTGTGAGAAAAGATATTTATTTTAGAAGCATCCAGCATGTGGTAAGAACTCAACAAATCCTGTCACTACCATCCACCTGAGAAACAGACAACAAGGTAAACACCTATTGCTGGGTCAAAGACTTTCTATAAGCTAAAAGGCATATATAATCATATTGTTAAGTTTACTGTTTGTCCCAATTTTCTGAAAATATGCTAAAGGGGTTTTTGTTAAAAAACTATCCACAATGTAATCACTCTAGCATATTTAAAATATTTTTTGTGTATTTTCTAACACGTCCACACAGACTAGTTCAGACAGTGGCCCCTCATTTATAGCATTCATTTATAGCTAGGGTAGGTTACTACCCCAGCAAATGTGTGGGCTTTTACTAAGGAGGTGTGTTAGGTGCCAGAAACCAAAAGACTACCTGACAGGCCCTGCTCTCAAGGAGGTCTTGTTATAAGGGAATATTTCTAGATTTGTGACTTGATTTATTGCTTCATTCCTGAGCATAGTTCATTTTCTATGATGTTTTCTGCAGTTTGACCATTTGTCATCATTAGATAACCCAGGGCAAGCCTTTGTTTGTTTTAGGTTTATAGTATGGGATCTAAATTTTTTGCTCCAAACTGCCATTTTTCTACACCCACATCATTCATGACAAGTTCTAATGTCTTACTTGGGAGTAATTATTTGATATTAAAATAGACTCAACTTGCTAGCTGGCGATTTCTCACCTGCCCTCTGGGTTTCTGCTATTTTATGTGTCCCCAGCACCACATCGCCTTAAGGATCAGTGTGTTAACTTGGGCTTTAGTATTTGATGGGTTAAGCCCTCTCCCCAGATCTGTTGTTTCAGAATATACTATTGGCCTTTCTGGCCCATTTATTTTCCAGATGAATTTTAGAATCACAGCAAGATTTCAATGAAGATGTGTTTTACTTTAGGGAACAAAGCTTAAGGGTGAGGAGGGAAGGGCATTGAAACATAGAAATGGAGAAAGTAACAAAATGGGTTCCCCCATCCCAATTTAATTAAGAAAGAAATAAATGGATACTGTGTAGAAGACTTTTAATAGTCTAACATTTAGAAGAGTTCAAATTGTCTGAAATAAAGGTCCTGGCAGTAAAAGACTGAGTTCCTTTCTGACTGCATCCTGCTTGCAACAACTGGCTTCGACTGGGTCTAGTTCATTAAAAATAAAAGGGGAAAAATGGCTAATAGCAAATTCAAGAGGGTATCTTGGCTCTCAGTAATTTAATTCTAAATGTGAATAACATGCTTATTAAGAATGGAAGGTCACTCTCCCAAAAATTTCCCCAAAGGCACAACTGCCAAATTGACTTCTGATGCCGTCTTTACAACATTATTAATTCACTGACATAATAAAGCTGGTGAGGGAAAGCTTCGCGTTTGCCTCACAAAGGGAGCTGCCAGCGCCTGAGAGAGGACCTTGCATGTTTCCTAGAAAAGTGACCTGAAAAAATAAAAGTCAGCGTACATTAGGAAAAAAAAAAAAAAAAAAAACTGTCTTGATAAAGGACTAAAAATGCTTTTCTCTGGCTTTTGGGAAAAGCCTACCAAACTGCTTCCCTAATTCTACCACCTCACAGATTCTGCTTTGTCTTCATGCATGAGCAACAAAGCGTCCTACGTTCAGCAGTGCAGAGAGGGCTGGTCCAGGGTAAACCCCCCCCCCCCACCCCGGCATTGGGTCTACCAGCAAGCTGGTCTGGAGAAAAGGCAGCACCTCCTCGGAGGTTCTCCATGGCAACCGCTGAAAGGCACCTGGCATGGAAGTTGGCCTCCAAAGCATGACCTGGCAGCAAACTCTAATTAAATGAAACGTGACCACTAAATGCTTGTGGATCTTAACTTGTCTCAAGTTCCAGACTTGGACAGCAGGTTGAAACCTGCTATGATCGTAAACCGCACAATCGATAGCTTTTAGAAAGAACTTTTTCTACCTAGGTTGCCAAGGGTCATCTGCTCCTCCTGTCTGAGACACCACGTCTTGCAGATCTGCCCCCGGAGACTCACGGGCTTTCCCAGATCCTGAAGGGGCTACCCCCCAGGTCCCACAACCTGGACAGGGAAACCGTTTGTGAAACAGCTTTTAATGAAATGGATCACTCATTCAGTTTTTGTTTTTTTTTTTTTTTTACTCATTCAGTTTTTTACCATTCATCTTCCTTTATAAACTTTCCTCCTATAATATATCCTTCTGCCTTTAATTTTTTACAAGTACCAAAAGTAAGTAACGATGTAATGATATCATCAACTCTTCCACAGGTATCAATGCCCTTCATCCACAGGGCACCAGGACAGACTGTAGTAGCTCATGGGAATCAGGGGACCAGCAGGCTAAGGGAACTTGGCGAGGGGGGAGCTCCGAAAGAGATGTATAGGAGGGGCTTATTACAGATTTGGGTTCTGTTAGGTGATTTGGGGAAAGGTTCACGGAAGTGTGAGTTTGCTCTGGATTGAGAGCTGTCAGAAAGCAGAGGCAAATCTGTGATTGGGGGTCTCGGTAATTTTATCGACAAGATGGAAAGACCAAAGTAAGGGACAATCTTCAACAATAAAGCAGAGCAGTCACCTGTATCAGCCAGGGGAGGAGAGCACGTGCTCACGTCTGTGGCTTGGACATTGGTAATTCCTCATGTGTATCTGCCTATATGGTCAACTTGCAAATTCGCATACATTTTTCAAATAATACAACTTAGGGAATCGTTAACGAAAGCCAAGTAACTGTCTGCTGAAGTGGCCAATCAGTCGTTCAACCAGCTGTGATGCACTAAGACGATGGTCTGCACAGCCATGCCCGTGGCGGGAGGTCAGGGGGTCCCGCACATTCAGGTGCCTCTGTCGGTGCCCAAGCCTCCCCTGAGTTCAGGACTCCGAGCCATAAAACCGAAATCTTCTAGAAGATGATAGGATCAGTTGAACATGAAAGAACAGGAGAACCAAACCTTGAACCCTGACAAGGGAAACATCACGAAAAGGCAAAAGACATGCATCCCAAGCATATTACAGAATGGCATCTGCTACCTCTGGGTCATGTCTGACTTGTAGCAACTGCTCTACAGAGAAACTCTGAACGAGGTTACATATTAACTCACACGGCAGGTGTGTCCCAAATAAGCAAGACCAGGCATCCCACAATAACCTTAACTAGCCCACCCAGGTCATTTTACTCACAGATTCTAGTAACATCACGTGTTATCTTCAGTATTTGTGTGCTACACACATCATCAATCTTTTCTTCCCATTTCAGAGACTGCCAGCTGAGGGCTTTAAGCCTGGATCTAATCTACAGACCTGATTTATTTCGGCCATGCAGTACTCCTGAAACATCATTTCCAACATGTCAAAATCAAGAGATTTTATGTAAAAATCTAGGTTTCTGCCTTCTTTTGAAAAGTCAGATTCTGGGACAGTGGCCCTGAATTCCCACATGAAACAAATGGTTGGCACTGGTTAGTGGCTGCTCCCTTAGAAGGAGAAGGTTCTGCCTTGGTGACAGTCCCCACCTGGCCACCACATTCACGTGTGTCACCATCCCACCCCATAGGCACCTGAGCTTGTGAAACAGAGCAGGACCCTACGGGGCCTTCCCAGGACAGCCCACACTCACGCTCATACGCACACCCACGCCCACACCCACACCCACACCCACGCCCACGCCCACGCCCACACCCACACCCACGCCCACGGTCATACGCACACCCACGCCCACACCCACACCCACACCCACGCCCACGCCCACGCCCACACCCACACCCACGCCCACGCCCACACCCCGGCAAGTCCTCCACATGTTTCTTGTCTGTAGACAAATTTTAGTCAGAGAATAAATTTAATCAGAGAAATGAAGAAATACAGAAACAAAGGAAAAATAGTCAGGACAAAAAAATAATAATAATAATTTAGTCATTAAACAAATGACCTTGACCTTCAGTTCCTCCTCAAGGGCTACAGATAATACTCTGAGCCATATCCTGTGAGCTGTCTTGTAGATACAGAAACCCTCACCAGGTGGAAGGAGTTAACTCCATGATGACCAGACTGTAGCCATGACAGAAGCTGCCACAATTCCAAGAACTGGCCTCAAGGAAATGGGAACAAACCGACCCTGGAATTGCAGACTAACTGTACTTAAAACAATCAAGATGACACTGAGCAGACCACCCGTGACCAATTTCAAGATGACTGTCAGAGCTGACTGTGCTGTTTTCTGCAGGTAGCCCCTCCCTCCGTCTATACACCCCTGAAACTCCCCTTTAAAAGCTCTCAACACCTGATTGGCAGAGGGGGGGGAGCTGGCCTTTAGACACGAGTCTGCCCTCTTCCCAGGTTGTCAGCCTCCTGCATAAAGAAACCTTTCCTTTCTACCAACACCTGCCTCTCGATATTGGCTTTCGAGTGGGGAGCAGCCCAACGGACCTGACTTCAGTTAACACTTGCTACTCCCGCTTTACAGAAAGAGACACAAAGTTGGTTTCTAGGATGGGGGGGGGGGCGGAAATGTGCACATCAAACTGTACTGCTTCTAGGACTTTGCCATTCTCAACACCCCACACGTCTCCAGACGCGGCATCTGGAAGAGACAAACATTTCCTGCTCTGTGTTCACCCTTTGGTTTCCTGACCTGAACCCCCCAGACTGAGCCTCAATTCATTTCATGTGGTTTTCTGGGGTTAAAAAACAAGTGTAGCTTCTACACTCCTTAGATACTTTAAATTCTGAATTAATGAATAAAAAATGCTTTAATACAGGTTATGAATTTCAGTAAGCAGAATCCATTGGGACTTTTAATGAAAGAAAAACCAAGAAAATAGCACAATTCACTAAGAACCAATTAAGTTGGCATTCTGGTTATAAGTGAAAGCTACATTTTAGGAACTACTTCACAGTAATGTAAGCTAACATCTGAGTGCTTATGCTTTGTCAGATACCATCCACACCTTTACATGCGTGGGCCTATTAGTCCTCATAGCTTTCTTGGGGTACTGTGTTATCCCCATTTTACAGATAAAGAAACTGAGGCACAGCATGTTTAAGTAACGGGCCCCAGGTTACACAGGACGGAGTCAGGATTTCTACCCAGGCACTGACTCTGCCTGTGATTTCCTGCTTTCGATTTCCTATTCCATTTACTGAAAGACTCTTGGAATTAACAAGCGCTGTTGCACTTGGAAACAAGAGACTGTTCATCAACAGATGTTGAGATCAAGTGACCTAAACCTTGAGGTCCTACTGGCTGGTAAAATGGCTGGCACTCCCAATTCTTTCAGCCTGTATGTACACAAATATTTCTAAAACAAAATATAAATTACATGGGGTACCCGCCACATTCACTGCAATCAAGTTGAGCAAAGATTCATTTAAACTACAGGAAGTGGACAGTCAACTAATTATGTTGCAAGATCTGAGCATAGAGTGTTTCCTCCAGTGATCTGTTTGGGGCTGTGAACTTGGGGAACACCACGTGGACGCTACGGATCTGAGGGATCTGCGCCCAATTAATGATGTCAGACAGCTGCTGTCCCCCACCCCCAGGTGTGTCTCACTCATCACCGTGAGGGGTCATCACATTGGGGAGTATTTCATGTCACAAGTGCACAATGTCACTCTCTCCTGGCATCCCCAGTGCACCCCCGATGTGTTGTGACGGCAAAACAATACTAATCCTCTGAATGAGGTCAGGACATCCACTGAGGAAGCAAGGATACGAGCCCCACTGTCACGGTGACAGACTGTCTCGTCCACCATGTAACATAAGGACACTCCGATTCTTCCACCCCCAGATACCACTTGTAAAACACTTCAGGTTTCACTGAGACGTTAATACCTTCCACCCATTGCATCCCCCCGACCCCCTGCTCTGTAAACCAGGCAACTGACATAACCCGGGACTGGGGCCAATTTTGGAGGCTTATCTTGAGCACAGTGGGTGCCAAAAGGTACCCCCATTAGAGTACGTATCTGCTGAAAAACATCTCAGGTTCACGGCCATCATCAAAACACAGTGCCAGTGACAAGTATGTCATTGAACTACCCACACGGCGTAACCTGCAAAGAGCCTTAAAAGGGGGCCCCAGGGACAAAGGCAAGACACAGGGATTCGACCGTCTACAGCTACAACCCTGGGGCAGAGACTAAGGGCAGAACCAAGCTCTCCTAGTAGAAGGTCTGCCACCCTAGGAAACCACACAGAGGGTGGGATCCCCACATTCTCAATCTTGCACAAGTGATTCAGCGCACTGGCTTCACATGATGATGACTATTTTCAAACTCTGCCACAGTCTTTAGAAGCAGTTCACTAGAAAGTGCAGTAAGCAAAACAGACTGCGTTTCTAGTCACCCCTGAAACAGTTTTGTTGGATTTTGAGGCCAAGAACAATTCCTAAAGTACAAGCCATCCTGCCTCATCCTCAGGGTACAGAGGGGGAAAGCAAAGTCGCCACCTTCCCCCTAACTTTCCTTTTCAAGGCCAGCTCCTCAGGATGGGAAGAAGCCCTCACGGTCGGTGCTGAGTTCATAGCTGCTGATGCCTCACAGTTTGTCATGGCTATTTCGTGACTCTTGATACTATATATTTTTACAGAAAAACAGTAAGAAGATGGTATCTTCTGGAGAACTATGAACATGTGGGTCAACTCCAGATAGGAAATACCTAGAAGAAAGAATTACAAATTTGGTGGTTGGTGGCATCATGGGGTCTGCACACCCAATCGAAACGCTTGTGTGTGACATCATCATGTGAACTGGGTCTTGTCATCGATAATATTCTGTAGAAGACTTGGCACATTACAAAATTTAATCAGTCCATTCATATGATTTGACCTCTACCCTGTACAGGCAGGAGAGTCTAGTGGAGACACAGCAGGGAGTTTAAAAAAAAAAAAAGCCACTGCCTCTGGCCAGGGAGAATATTTAATATTAATTTGCTCAAGATAGAGGCTTTCAGAATCCCAAGATATTCCTTTCCCATCCCCCAAGTCCACCTCCCCAATCCCATCAGTTTCACCTCTGATCTTTCCTGCCAATCCCCAAGGTCTCAGCCCTGCACCTCCATCATTCCACGACCCTGGCGCCACTGTGTCCCCTCCATCCACCCTCCAGGCGTGCAAATCTGGACAGAAGGCGTCACTGGGAAAGATGCTCCCTGCTTAGAGCCTTCTGCAAAAGCTCTATTTAAAACGATTATCTGCGTATCAAGATAGCGTGCATTTCTGCCTTCCCCCTAAGCCATGAGTCCCCTGAGAATAAGAGGCTGGCCACTTCTTTTTATCCTTCTCCAAGGCAGAGAGCCTCTGGTAATAATGGCAACTGTTTCCAATAGGGCAGGGGTCTTGGTCCACGGCCTGTTAGGAACCGGGCCGCACAGCAGGAGGTGAGCGGGGGTCGGGGGGGGGGGCGGTGGCGAGCAAGTGAAGCTTCATCTGCCTCTCCCCATCGCTCGCATCACCACCTGAACCATCCCCAGAACCCCTTCCCAGTCCGTGGAAAAACTGTCTTCCACGAAACCGGTCCCTGGTGCCAAAAAGGTTGGGGATGGCTGCGATAGGGGTTGTGAAGACACTACAATTTCTACACAAAGGAAAAATGCAAAATTGGAGCAAGCATGGCTGATCAAGGCTTCCTCCAGCCCGGCTCAGCCCAGCTTTGCAGGCCCTCTCACGCCCCAGCAGATAGCTTTCCCCAAACCACAGAACACAAGCTACTCTACGGAGTATTACAAGGATTCCATGCTCCGCTAAGTTTGCAAAACCCTGGATGAAACCAATTGCAGCAGGTTTCTTGGCAGGAGGACATCTCAGAGACCTCAGCACAGTCATGTGATTAGAGAATCTCCAACAGGAGAATTGGGACATGGCACCCACAAATCCCCCCAGCCACAATCACTGTTTCTCAAGGCACACCTGCTCACAGCCTGCAGCACAAATACCTAGCAGGACACTCCCCACATGACGGCAATTTCCTTTAAGGAAGAGTTTCTCCCACCTCATTTTCCCCCCTGTGCTTTCTCTCCAATTCATTTTCTCAGGCTTAACCCTCCCCAATTTTAGCCCACTTCTGTCCCGCATCCCCCCTTATTTCCACAGCCCTCTGTATGTCTTGCTTATGAGTCTGCACTTTTAAAATGTTACGTGGGTCCCCCTCCCTTGAACTGAACTTGGTGAGCATGGTGATGTGGGCTTGTCTCTCCAGCACAGAGCAAAGCCCCCCTACCACGTAGTAAAGTTGAGTAAAAGTTGACAAACACTAGTCAGATAGAAACAGCACACACACAGCAACGCAAATTCACTTTCTTCCAAGTTTTGTAAGCAATGCAAATTCACTTTCTTCCTAGTTTTGCTCCTGGTACTTTTTTAAATAGAAGGAACACTTCTCAGAGAAACTTCAGGACGTATTTTGCTGCTTCTTTAAAAAAAAAAAAAAGTGCTCATCAATGATTGGGTAATTGTATTTTTTGTGTTTACAGCTTCCAAACCAATGGCTAACCATGATGGTAAGTGTCAATGAGGTGAGTCTTCATAGTCCTAACTTCCCAGGAGACCTATGCTGGTCAGAGACCAAGGAGTTAAAATCGTAATTCTATGTCAACTTGAATAGGTGCAGAGGAGGCAAGTGGAAGAAGGGCATGGCACAGGTCTTCTTTCCAATGTTTTCCACTGAAAACAAAATGCAAAAAGCACTACCACAGGACGCAGCAGCAAAAGCAAACCAAACATAGACTTATTTTCAATATGTCACTATTTGGTACGGGAGAATTTGAAAGAAAACATCAGTTCCAACTTCCTACGAGAGTCTTAAGAGATCGTTGTAGTCATAATTGAAAAGCCTTAAGAAAAACTACTTCATTAAAATTTCCATTTTTGTTATAGTTAGATGTAGCTTGAGTTTATGATGTGTTAGAATTTTATTTCTGAACGACCACTTTACAGGGCGGACAAACTGAACACACAACTCCTAACAGCACTTACTGTCGTCGAAGCAGAATGTCGCCATTTTAAAGGGCTAGAGACTTAGTATTTACTTTTTAGAAATGATTAATATTCATGAGTCCAACTGATTTGATGCCTATTGCATCAGGAGCACAGTTCCCAACCGTAGCGACGGTCCCCAGAGAAAACCTGACGGCTTTTCTGACAGCTCATTTGGAGACGCCGTCTCTTGAAACATCTGGAGCTAAAAGTAGAGACAGCGCAGGTCCGTGTCGAGCTTGACTGAGTTAATCCTTTCAGCTCTTACATTTTCTGGTGAAGTTTTGTAGATTTTGAGAGACAGCATTCAAGTTCGTTTTTTCTTGACCGCTTTTAATATTCAAGTGTTTTTTCCATCAACAAAAGGTACTTGCAAGGTACTCTTCACTATGATCTTGATTTAGCTGATGCTACATTACAACCAATTTACCCCACACCTCAATTCCTGGGATGCAGAACTTTCCCAAAGACAAACTGACATCAAGAGGCTATTACATCATCACCATCATCATCACTGTCATCTTACTGCTGTCACTGAAAGGGCAAAGTAGGAAATTAATTTTGATGCCCACATCTAAGATCTGTAAAAAGACAAAGAAGTGATTCGCGCTCATGCGCTCTGATGCGTTTCATATTCTTGTTCTCTCTCTCCCTCTCCCTCCCACCCCGTTCTCTGGAAAAAAAAAAAAAAAAAAAAAGTCAAGGCTGTAACTCAAACCACTGAGTCTGGTGATAGATTTTATCCACGCTTCATTTTTAGAAATCACACTATAGGATGAATTCCCTTAGAAGCAATGAACGTGGAATATACAATGAACACTCCAGGAAGCAATGAACTTCTCTGCATGCCACGCTGAAGGAGAGGGCATTACTTACCAGGCGTGAACATTCGAACCTCAATCTTGACTCTATTTGTAAAAAAGAGCACACCCGGCCAGATCGACTTCGATCTCTGAAGGGTATTATAACGGATGTCACCAAGCTCAAGAGGAATCTAACTTCACCTTTCTTTGCTAATGGGAATAAGCAGAGCCTTGAGCAAACCAATCTGCAGGATCCCCCTTCTTCATTCAATACTTTGGAAATCAGTCAAACATTCTTAGACACTAAATATACCCCCATGACTCAGCGCTTTCACTTAAAAGGTTGAATTACAAACAACTGATCACCTAAGCATAAAAGCATCACCACCATCAGCAGTAGATAAACCCTGCGACTCTGAGAGTGTCTTCCAAACCTCCTCCCTGGGGAAGTGACGACAACCTGGAGGGTAAGCAGAGGACCCCACTTCCCCCGAGAAGAGCAGCTTCCCACTTGAGCTGGAGACTCAAGAAGGCCCCTCGGGACTTCCCTGGTGGCACAGCGGTGGTTAAGAATCCACCTGCCAATGCAGGGGACACGGGTTCGAGCCCTGGTCCGGGAAGATCCCACATGCCGCGGAGCAACTAAGCCCGTGCGCCTCAACTACTGAGCCTGCGCTCTAGAGCCCACGAGCCACAACTACTGAGCCCACATGCCACAACTACTGAGCCCACATGCCTAGAGCCTATGCTCCGCAACAAGGGAAGCCGCTACAATGAGAAGCCCGCGCACCGCAACGAAAAGTAGCCCCCACTCACTGCGACTAGAGAAAAGCCCGCGCGCAGCAACAAAGACCCAACACAGCCAAAAAAAAAAAACTGAAAAAAAAAAAAAAAAAAAGAAGGCCCCTCATCACGGAAGACATAGACGCCCACTCTTCCTCCGAATCTCTGCTAAATGAAAGCTGCTCTCCACAGGGCTGCCCCCATACAGCCCAGGATTCCACCATCCATCTACCCCCTGTTCCTCCCCTCGCCCCCCACCCCCAGTGAGTCACTCCCGTGCTGTGACCTCATCCACGGCCTGCAGAAGCCAAGCAGGTACAAGACAGCGTGAGGTGAAGGACAGGAGCTTTAGGGCAAAAACCAGGTGAGCTGTGAACAATACACAAAGCTGGAAGAAGTGGAGAGACGATACCTATGTTGACGGTAGCAGCATTGTCTAAAAGCCCTTTAAAAACACTGTAATAATGTTCCACAGCCACTATGAGGTAAATCGGCCTCAGCTGAGAAAGTATCATGCACAGGACAGCTACAGCCTTGGTCCTCTCCAGCTTGTGAATGAAGCAGGACCCACCAGGTTACTCTTTTCCCATACCAGCAGCAAGCTTTTTCTTTGAGAGTCGATATCATCATCAACCAGCACTGGACAAAATGACGTTGCATAAACAGAAAGTTCAGATGACATCAAATACAGAAGCCTCTTCCTCACATCAACTTAGGATCAAAAATATAAACATATCATGGAGTGGACCTAAGCACGTTACAGTTACCAGTGGGTAGAACTGTCTCAGGTCTTTAAAAAATATTCTAAATCTACGCTGTCCTATATGGTAGCTACCAGCCACACATGGTTAGTTATACGTAACTTCAATAAAATAGAAAGTTCAGGTCCTCAGGCGCACTGGCCACATGTGACTTAGAGGTTGCCACGGTAGTGGACAACTCGAGTGACCGTCTCCATCCCTGCAGAATGGGACACTGCCACTGTAAGTCCTGAAGACTAGTTTCTCCCCATGGAAAAAATCACATATATAGTATTCTCTTATTAAACAGTTACTTGGGAAAAGTATTTCGCTTGCTGGGTCAGAAATTGAAAAGGAAATCGCACTAAGCTCTCTCGGTCTCTGAAAACCCACTGTCAACAACTCAAGATGAGTTTGTTTTTTGCAGAAATAGAGACACACATGTAGAGAATAAACTTACGGATACCAAGGGGGGAAGGAGGGGTGGGATGAACTGGGAGATTGGGATTGACATATATACACTATTGATACCATGTATAAAACATATAACTAATGAGAACCTACTGTATAGCACAGGGATCTCTACTCAGTGCTCTGCGGTGACCTAAATGGGAAGGAAATCTAAAAAAGAGGGGATATATGTATACATGTAACTGATTCACTTTGCTGTACAGCAGAAACTAACAGCATTGTAAAGCAACTATACTCCAATAAATGTGAATTTTAAAAAAAGAATAAAGCAGTAGAAACAGAACTTATACAGACATGTTACCTAAATCGAGACAAGCAAAGGAATATATAAGTCTAACAGAAAAAAGAAAAAACGGAAGATGCAATTATGCTGTAAGTTACAACAAGAGAGGCCCCTCACGATGAAGGCTGTGGCCTCCAGCACAGCCAAAGGCCCCTGAACAAGACTTAAGCCCCAGAAAATTCTCCAAGTCAGTCCCCAGAGCGGCCACACTGCTCTTGTAAATTAAAATGAAGGATGAGAAGTAGAAATCTAAGGACGTCTCAATAAATGATGTAGTGGCCTTTGGTATGTCTAGCGTATTCATAAACATCCTGCTTGTCAGCTAATCAGATTGCCCAAGCTCTCAGTCATCACTACATTTGTCTGATTATCACCAACGTCTATTACTAAGAAGCATATTTTACACGTGTCAACGTAAGGGCTGCCTGCAGATTTCCTGCAGAGCCATTCCCTCCAGGAAATATCTGGAGGAGTTTTCTATCCACTGGAGGACATAAACGCAGCTAGCTGCATGGGCAAAGCACAGCTCCATCACTTCAAATTGTTAGCCTGGAGCCAAGCTTCACCCATGCGGGATGAACACGGGTGCGTGTAAAATGAGGATTAGGGCTGCGGCATATCGGCCAGGAAACTGGCACTGGGAAGTCAGGGTCACACCAAATAAACGTTGTCAGATCAAGAGGGAAAGGGCTTAGTGTCCTGTGATTAGCCATCTCTACGGAGACCTGCCACTTCTCTTGGACACATGACCATAACTGGGGACTGGGTTTTTTCGCCAGTGGGTCTGTGTGAGTCATAAGTTGTTCTGTGAACACGTGATTTCCCACTAATTGTGAGCAAAACTAGAAACGTTTCAAGGCCACAAAATTAAACCTCTGAACCACCTAGCTTTGGCTTTATGTGACCATATGGTCTCAATTCACTTAGAAATAAAACATTAGAAGGCAGGCACCAAAAAAATCCTAGGCATGGTTTTCCCTCCCAGTTCCTTGTTCAGGGAAGGAAAAAAAAAAAAAAGTTGTCTTTAACAGCATGAGGTGGTGTGCAGGTCTATGATAGAATAATAAGAATGGCTTTCTTTGAAAGGAATTGCCAACACAAAGCTTTCAGTACTATAAATACATCACCCTTTCTAAGGTCGTTGATTTTGCCATAAAATTAAACTCTGGCTGCCACATGAACTGCAACATTACATTACCCCTTTTTCCCCACATCTTAAATTCTCTCTCAAATATCAAAATAATAAAAATATTAGTATAGAAGTTGTCATAGAAAGAAGACCAATTTACATTGTATGTTAAGCCAGCATTTCTTCCTTTGAGGTCAGGGGTTTTATACTGGAAAATAGAAGCCACAGTGGCCTAAACAGAGAGATGAACCAGAGGGAAAGCCTGTGGGTGGGAAGGAGGTGGGTGACCATCCAGGGAAAAGAGATTCGAACACAAGAGGACACTCTGATAGGCCCTCCCGTCTAGTTTATACTACCTCCTTCACACCAGAAGGTAGTCTCGCCAAAAGCTATAGTGAATTTCAGCATATTAAACGTATCATCCAGCCTAATGCAAAACAGTTGGCAGCTCTTCAAATATCAAATGAAACAGAGTAAAGATGTTTATGTTTTGAGCTGTTACTTCAAAGTGAAAGAATATTCCCAAAGAAGATTAGAAGAAAGTAATTTATGAAGACTACTACAAGATTGAATGACTGATTAAGGAAAATAATTTAGCATGAAAAAAAAAACAAAAGGCATCCAAATCAGAAAGGAAGGAGTAAAACTGCCACTATTCGCAGATGATGTGATATTACATATAGAAAAACCTAAGACTTCCACCAAAAAACTGCTAGAACTAATAAACTGATTCAGTAAAATTGAAGGATACAAATCAATACACAAAAATCTGTTGCATTTTTATACATTAATAAAGAACTATCAAAAACATAAATTAGGAAAACAATCCCATTTACATCTGCATCAAAAAGAATAAGATATCTAGCAATGAATTTAACCAGAGGTGAAATACCTGTACACTGAAAACTGTAAGACATAATGAAAGAAATTGAAGAAGACACAAATAAATGGTAAGATATTCCATGCTCATGGATTTGAAGGATTTATATTGTCAAAATGTCCATACTACTGAAAGTGATCTATAGAGTCAATGCAATCTCTATCAAAATTCCAATGGTATGTTTCACAGAAGTACAGAAGAAAATACGTTAAATTTGTATGGAGCCACAAAAGACACTGAATAGCCAAAGCAATCTTATGAAGAACAAAACTAGAAAACAAAGCTCTCTGATTTCAAACTTCATTACAAAGCTATAGTAATCAAAACAATGTAGTGTTGACATAAAAATAGACACATAGATTAATGAACAGAATAGAGTCCAGAAATAAGACCATGCATACATGGTCAATTAATTTATGACAAAAGATCCAAGAATATACAATGGGGAAATGACAGTCTCTCCAATAAATGGTGTTGGGAAAACTGGACAGCCACAAGCAAAAGAATGAAACTGGACCACTATCTTATACCATATCCAAAAACTAATTAAAAAACGGGTCAAAGATTTGCATGTAAGACCTGAAACCATAAAACTCCTAGAAGAAAACAGGCGGTAATCTCCTTGACATCAGTCTTGGTGACGATTTTTTTGGATTTGACACCAAAAGTAAAGGCAACAAAAGCAAAAAGAAGTGGGACTACATCAAACTAAAAAACTTCTGCACAGCAAAGGAAACCATCAATAAAATGAAAAGGTAATATACCAACTGAGAGAAAATATTTGTCAATCATATCTGATAAGGGGTTAATATCCAAAATATATAACGAACTCATATGACTCAACAGCAAAAAAACCGATCCAATTAAAAAATGGTAGATGACCTAAATAGACATTTTTCCAAAGAAGACATACAGATGGCCATCAGGTACATGAAAAGATGCTCGACATCTCTAATCATCAGGGAAATGCAAATCCAAACTACAATGAGATATCATCTCACACCTGTTAGAATGGGCATCATCAAAAGAACAACAAATAACAAGTGCTGGTGAGGATGGGGAGAAAAGGGAACCTTCAAGCACCGTTGGTGGGAATGTAAATTGATGCAGCCACTACTTAAGACAAGATGGAGGTTCCTCAAAAAATTAAATAAACTTGAACTACCATATGATCCAACAATTCCATGCTGGGTACCTATCTGAAGAAAACAAAAACACAATCTCAAAATGATATGTGCACTCCCATGTTCACTGCAGTGTTATTTACAATAGCCAAGATATGCAAGCAACCTAAATGTCCACTGACGGATAAATGAATAAAGGAAATGTGATATATACATATGTATATATATGAATATTATACATCCATAAAAAAGGAAATCTTGCCATTTGCAACCACATGGAATCTTAAACAAAAAGACCTCATAGATGCAGAGAACAAATTACTGGCGGCCAGAGGTGGGGAGGGGAGTGAGGTGTGGGCAAAAGAGGTAAAGGGGGGTCTAAAGGTACAAACTTTAGTTACAAAATACGTAAGTCCTGGGGATGAATGTACAATCTCACTGACTATAGTTTAATAATACTGTATGTATATTTGAAAGTTGCTAGAAGAGTAGTATCTTAAAAGTTCTCATCACAAAGAAAAAACATTGTGACTATGTCAGGTGATGGATGTTGACTGGACTTATCGTGATGACCATTTCCCAAGGAAAAAAAAGTGTCTCTCTACCCCCAGCCACCACTACCAGGCTCTATCTCTGTAGTCCACGCTGGCACATACGCTGCACTGTTTTCACTTCTCCCTGCCTTTGTTCACCCTGACTCTATTGTCTGAATACCCTTTCTTCCCTTCCTAATTCCAGTTCGGCAACACTACCTGTATCAGTCTGCTCCAGCTGCTGTAACAAAGTGCCACACATTGGGCGCTTACACAACTCAAATTATCGTCTCACATGTCTTGGAGGCTAGAAGTCCAAGGTCAAGGTGTCGGCAGGGTTTGGTTCCTCCAGCGGCTGTGAAGGAGGGTCTGTTCTAAGCCCTCCTCACGCTTCGGCTGGGCCTCAGGGCTCCCCGGCTTACACATGCCCATCTTCTTGCTGTGTCTTCACACTGCTTTCTCTCTGGGGTGTCCGGGTCCAATTTCCCATTTTCATGAGGACACAGTCATACCGGATTAGGGCCCTTCTGATTACTGCTGCCAAGGCCCCATGTCCAAATAAGGTCACACTCTGAGGGACCGGGGGTTAGGGCTTTTATTGGGAGACATGATTCAACCCTCAACACTACCTCTTCTCCCACATCTTACTGTAAATATTACATCAGAAACACCCTGATCCCTCATTTGATCTTGGGTATGATACTCTCTCCTGCAGGTGATCTTGCTGGGGCTTGTGACTCACCATCCTGTACCTCTTCTGTCATATTTATCCTGACTGGTCTGTCGCTCTCACTAGCCCATGGTCGTCTTGAGGACAGGGTTGACCTGGCCAGCTGCAGAGACTGTCCCTGGGCCCCAAGAAAGTCCTCACGGCAGGAACACATGGCTATACACTGTGGTGGCCTTCAAGTCCAGACATCATTTGACTCAAACTTATTTTTTAGAACAGCTAATTACATAATCAAAAAGAACAGAGGTTAAATTTTGTTCCATTAAGACTAGTAAAAATGCTATCACGAAGGCATAGGTTACATCAAGTGTCTTTTCTTGGTACAAAAATTGAAAAAAAATTTTTTTTTTCCCTAGATGCAATGTGACCCAATTGACTGGGATGGAGATGGCAGGGGGAAGTGCGTCCTCTCCTCTGGCCAGGCCACTCCAGCCTTCAGCGCCCTGACGCCCACTCCGTCCTGTTGGATTCAGACGCGACCAGGGCTGGTGATGCCATGAAAGCTCACGAAGTTCTAGGAGTCAAGGTGCAAGTGTATTACCTGACAGTAAAGTTCTACCTGTCAAATGAGCCGAGCATACGGCCTGGGCTGACCAAATTATCCAAGGTTGTCTATTAGAAGACTGCTTGGTGAACTTGGATTCAGGATACAAGGGAACTCCCTCCTATAATTTAAACATTTAACGGCGTCAGACGGTGTGGCTAGGTCTGTGAAGGACCTCCACAAAGCATGGCTGGACCCTCCTGGGCACCTCCCTTTGCTTGATTCAAACACCCATGCTATCGGCCTCTAAGGACCCTTATCGTCCTTCCTTTTATACCAACTTTTTTCTCTTTGCTTTTTTCTTTTTTCCTTAATGTTAATTCCTTCAGTCACATTACAGTAAAGGCCCACTAGCCCAGGAGCCATTCATTCTCATTAAGAGAATGTCACACAACTTTGCTTTGATCCTTTATGTTAATCACACCGTATTTTCTAGAATTCAAGTTCTAGAATGTCTAGGATACTCCTGCCACCTTCTGTGTCCTACAAGGGCCCCACGTGACCTGCTTCTGGTGCCTTCAGGCACCTTCTATGTCCTTTATAACCTCTTATTCCCTGTTGCCTAAAATTGCACCCAGCACCTAGTAGGTGCTCAATAAATTTATTCAGCCAAAGAATTCAACCTCTTTTAATGAGCATCCAATCTTCATCCCTTGAGCTTGGATTGGAAAATCAAAACCACTGTAGATTCGATTTTGACTATAAGACATCTGAAACCTCAGAATAGCTAAGATACAGTTTTTAAAAAAAAAAAACAAACTGGAACCAGGAGAGCCAGTGTCAGCAATTCTACTTAGTTGTGTGACCGTCGATAAGTCACTTCTGAGCCTGATACGTCCATGTGTGAGATGGAGACAGAGCTGCTGGGAGAGTCAAATAAAAAGAACTGAGTTATGTACCAATGCATGCTCTTTGGTTCATAAGTCATTTAATTTCCAGTTTCTTGGAGATCAACCCAAAATTCAAAGTAAGAGTCCAGTGATTAAAGAGACCTCGGCTTTTCCAAACATGCGATGGAATGAAGGCTCAAATCTCCCTTCTTGGGAAGGAGCACCAACCCACACAAGCTCCGGGGCAGCAAAGCTGTAATGAGACACCCATCAGCCAGCTTCCCCAAGACCCGCCTCCCCACTACTCAAACCCATGGATGGTGGTTCCCACAAGAAGGTGTAATTTAAGCATCTCTGAATTGCTGAGGTCTGTGTATTTTAAAACCTGATGGCTAAATTAGCAGCTAGAGTTCAATCACTACAGCAGCACGTGTAATTTCAGACAATTACTTCACACCATGCAGGAAACTTCGGGTGTAAAGAGCCACGTTATTTTAAGTCACATTTGCCCTATTGAATTTCTATACCCTTTTTATTAAACAATGTTTTCAGGGACTGCATTTGAGGGATCTGATAAAAAGTTTCTCTCAAAGAGAACTCTCCTATGCAGTCGGTGGGAATGTAAATTAGTGCAGCCACTATGGAAAACAGTATGGGGTTCCTTAAAAAACTAAAAATAGAGTCACCATATGATACAGCAATCCCACTCCTGGGCATATATCCAGACAAAACTATAATTCAAAAAGATACATGCACCCGTATGTTCACAGCAGCACTATTCACAACAGCCAAGACACGGAAACAACCTAAATGTCCATCAACAGATGAATGGATAAAGAAGATGTGGTACGTATGTACAATGGAATATTACTCAGCCATAAAAAAGAATGACATAATGCCCTCTGCAGCAACATGGATGGACCCAGAGCTTATCATACTAAGTGAAGTAAGTCAGACAGAGAAAGACAAATACCATATGATATCACTTACATGTTGAATCGAAAATATGACACAGGGCTTCCCTGGTGGCACAGTGGTTAAGAAACTGCCTGCCAATGCACGGGACACGGGTTCGAGCCCTGGCCCAGGAAGATCCCACATGCCGTGGAGCAACTAAACCCATGCGCCACAACTACTGAGCCTGCGCTCTAGAGCCCACAGGCCACAACTACTGAGCCCGTGTGCCACAACTACTGCAGCCCACGTGTCTAGAGCCCATGCTCTGCAACAAGAGAAGCCACGACAATGAGAAGCCTGCGCACCGCAACGAAGAGTAGCCCCTGCTCGCCGCAACTAGAGAAAGCCCGCGCGCAGCAATGAAGACCCAACAAAGCCAAAAATAAAAACAAATAAATAAATAAATTTTTACAAATAATAAAATAAAATATAATACAAATGAACTTACCTATGAAACAGAAACAGGCTCACAGACACAGAGGAACAGACTTCTTGTTGCCAAGGGGGAGGGGGTGGGTGAGGGAAGGAGTGGGAGGTTGGGATTAGCAGGTGCAAACTATTATATACAGGATGGATAAACAACAAGGTCCTCCTGCATAGCACAGGGAACTATATTCAATATCCTGTGATAAACCATAATGGAAAAGAATATGAAAAAGAATATATATGTTTAATTGAATCACTTTGCTATACAGCAAAAATTAACACAACCTTGTAAATCAACTATACTTCAATAAAGTCATTTTTTTTTTAATGGAAAAAAAAAAAAAAAGGTTCTCTCTTCTTAACGAACACTTTGTCTCTTGATGACTGGACCCCAGCTCGGGTGTCCCCCTAAGGAACAGTGTCTGATTCTCTGCAGCTGAAGCAAGTGCGTGTCTGGATCCACACCAATCTCTTTTCTTTCCATCACTAAATGTCTATCTTCTCATCGCCCGCCCTTCCTACTAAAAGTTCTTTCTACCCCAAATGTGACTACATATAACTGATCATGCACAATCCGCTGTTGCTGTGAAGTTTTCTTTATACCATTAAAGTAAAACATAACCTTTTTGAGCATTTAGAGACAGTTCAAATGCAAAAACCTTCTAGATCTTGGCCAATTCAAGTATGCCACAAACAACACACTAGTGCACATGGAAGGGACCTCTTTTAAAATCAGACAGTTGTTAAACTTACAGGAGCTGAAAGAGAAGTGAAAACTTAAGAGGGGCGGTCACCAGGAAAATTGTACTAATCACTTTATTTGGGTAAATTGACTATTTTTCTGAAAAGCAGCTCACGTAGACAGGACCACCCCTGGGCAAGTGTAATTCATACAACTTGTACTGACCCAACTCATAGCAAATCATCAACGTGATCAACACATAATTGCATACATAACTCAAGTACCCTTCATACTTATAACTTGGGGAAATACTGTAATTTGTGCTTGGGAAGTACATTGTTCAACCTTCAGGCAATACTTTCCAATACAGGTGCCATTAAAAGTATACAGAAAGACTAACATCAAGTATTTGTCAAAGTTCACTGGGTCTCCTAACAACTTAGCAAAATGTAAATTAAACTGAGATGACATTTTTAAAGGTAAAGGACTTGTCTACAGTTACAAAAAATTAGAGTGTTAAGGTTATAACTCAATCAACCCGAGGCAGTTTCTATAATTTAATTTCCTCCAAATTCCTCTCCATTTTCACTTCTGTACTCATAAACCACAGGTATAAATAGGTGATAATAAGAACCCTGGCCCCTTGACTTAACTTACAGTCTCTTCCCAAGCTGTAAAAGGCATATATCAGGGGCTTGTACAGACCAGCAAAGGCAAGAAAACTGAGGGATATGCCAACTAGTCAAGTGGAAAAGAAACAGAGAAAAGAAAAAGCAAAACAGTTTCCCTTCAGAAAATGTGCTTCTTAGGGATTCCGATTCAGTAAGCGTCTTAAGCACCAGCTACACGCAAAATATTTTAAAGATCTCTAACATTAAGAAATAATGTCTTAACATACAAGCTTATAGCCCTAAGGGGAATAAGGCTAGCCCTCCACTGAATGATCAATATAGGGCAGAATAAACTCCCTAAAATGAGACATGAAAATCCAAATCTAGTTTGAGAGACTCGAGGATGAGGAATCAAGATAAGTCGGGAAGAAATGATGATTCACGTGAGCAGGATTAGGGCGAGTGTTTTAGGAGCGAAAATCAGGAACAAAGTGAGAAGTTCATTCTTTCAGTATACTGAGTACCCACCATAACATAAGGCAGCATGCTGGATACTAAGAATACAATGGGGAGGGTTTGTTCAGTAAGCCAACTCAGAATTGTAGGGAATAAGCAAGGCAAGATGGATTTGGACCATCTTTTGGGAAGCTTTCTACAACATGTGAAAAGTTAGAGCAGTTTTGTTTCCATCAAGGAAAAAGCCTCCAGTGTCCCAAGTCCATGAAGGTGATAAATTCAAAGCAAAGAAAGAGAAATTGATCATAATGACACAATCAAAAAATGAAACTAATTAGAGAAACAACTATTTATATAGCAAAAAATATATTTAGCGAATTTATAGGATTTTTCGATTGACCTCTTCAAATCTTTCCTTGAAAAAAAAAATTAAGGAAAAAAAAAACCCTTTCATCACTTCTGAGTTGACACTGAAAAAAAGTTTTAAAAAAAGCTTTTTTTTTGTTCAAGTTTAATTTTGGGGGGTGGGTAGGGGGTGCATCTTAGAATATATTCTTTGAAATTCAGTTGCTCATAATTTATAAGAAAATATTAAAGATATTTGATTGAGAATATTTCTAACAGACTTAACACACTAATTTTTAAATGAGAAAATCTCTGCAAATCCATTTTTCTCTTACATGATGACTTAGGTCTGTAATGACCCTACAGTAAGTCCTATAAACATTTGTTTCAGATTGTATCGCTCTTTCCCAAAGTACGGGAGCGGGGAGAAATGAGGGCAGGACAAGATTCATTGCTTTTCTAGGTTTCAAATGTAATAATTTTACACCTCAACATTCCCACTCTTTTTTGAAAAATTTTATTGAACTATAGTTGATTTACAGTGTTGTGTTAATTTATGGCAAAGTGATTCAGTTATACATATATACATTCTTTTTCATGTTATTTTCCATTATGGTTTATCACAGGATATTGAATATAGTTCTCTGTGCTATGCAGGAGGACCTTGTTGTTTATCTATTCTATGTATAATAGTTTGCATCTGCTGACCCCAGACTTCGAGTCCATTCCTCCCCCACCCTCCTCCGCCTTGGCAACCACAAGTCTGTTCTCTGTGTCTGTGAGTCTGTTTCTGCTTCGTAGATAAGTTCACTTGTGTTGAATCTTAGATTCCACATATAAGAGGTATCATACAGTATTTGTCTTTCTCTTGCATCAACATCCCCACTCTTTTGTGATACCCTTTCTTCTCCTGGCTTCTACTCACCGTCACCCCTCACAAGGCTGCTTAGGTCATTCTGAACATTCCCATTTCTTTTTCTCTCTCCGTAAGAAATTAAACTTGCCAGCTGCCAAAAGTCTGCTTAGCTCCACTTACACATCTCCCACTTGGCATATAAATTCCCTGAACGTCTTAATTTATAAAAATAACACCGGGTCAAGGTGTGATTGAATCATGTCCACAGGTCAAAATTCAAGGCCTGCTGTGGGTTTTAAAGACATCAAACCTTGGGGTACATTTGCTCTAGATTCAGTGCAAACTTGTTCTCTACAACTTCCAATTTTGACACCAACCTTTCCACACTTCAAAAGAAACAGATCTTCAGGTTCCTCGAGGGGAATCCATTGTCATATAAGCACTCCCACCTCACCCCCCACCCCAATTTCCTACTTCTGTATCAAGACTGGATTTGGTAAATATCAACATTAGCTGGAATGAAAAAACAATGGCCTCACTCTAAAAAGGTAGAATGATTTTGGGTGTGACCAAAAAAAAACTATGAAAATCTGTCAATAACACCTCTGATTGGGAAGAACATAGATTATAAAGGTTTTTTTTCTTTGTTTTTTCCTCTACAATTCAGTCTTTTATTTGAGTAACTGTTTTCAATCATTGACTCGTTGCCATTATATAGACTTTGACACAAACTCAGAATCAGAAATGACCAACCGGAGTCCCTAGAGAAAGGGCATACAGAAAATATATTTTGCCCATTGAACTGAATTTATAATTAATGCGTATTTGCCGCATGATTACAATTTAAAACAAAATGTACAAGCTTACTTACTTCTTACTTAGAGGAAGAAGGGTTCCTCTTTTATTGTCTCAAAACTTGTAAACATAAAAACTCCATGTGCACATATGTCTTACAATACAGGAGTAAGAAGGCATTACGTGAATTTACTATATATGTGAATTACATTTTGGTAAAAAATAAAAATGCATGAAATAAAGCCCAAGAAAATTATACTTAAGAGAAAGGAACTGATCTCTTAGCTCTGCAAAGTCCCTCAAGAATTTCCAAGATCGACATTTACAAGCATTATCTGCCTGAGATAATACTTTAGGGAGTTAAACATACTTATTCTAAAAACCCAAGATAATGGCAAAGTAAGCACCAAGTAGCAGAAAAGGTTGCAGAAAATAAAAATAGAAACATGGATAGATGCAATCAAAACTAGGCCAAATCTAATGGTTCATTTGTCATCCAATGTTTCCACCAACACTCAGCCCAGGGAATGAGAAATCTGACATCTGACACACATAAGGAGATTTTAGACTTACTAACGCATAAGTTATATTAAGAGCATCTTTCCTGATTTTTAAGTAAATGTTTCTTGACACGTCTCAAGGTACCTTCCTTGTGTGCTGGAGAAGGGGGCAGACTCAAGGATAATGGGGATAAGATGGTTTCCCTGGGGATGCTGAGGTTAGTGGGAAGATGCTTGGACCGGTCCCTCTAACACAGCAATGGAAGCAACAGAACACAGGCTAGAGAGCAACACCAGTCATCCTTCTGCAGGGACACTGTTCAATCCTCACCTTACCTCCCTCAAAGGAACATCATAAAGATCATACATTTCTTGAGGCTTCTTTTATTTGTTTAGGTCTCTTTTCCCTCTATAGTTTCACACAATTCTACTGAAAAAAAAATTAAAATGTCACCAAGGGAGCCAAGACATGGAAGCAACCTACATGTCCATCGACAGAGGAATGGATAGAGAAGACGTGGAATATACAACATACAAAGGAATATTACTCGGC
The DNA here is from genome assembly GCF_009873245.2 of Balaenoptera musculus. Taxonomy (NCBI): domain Eukaryota; kingdom Metazoa; phylum Chordata; class Mammalia; order Artiodactyla; family Balaenopteridae; genus Balaenoptera; species Balaenoptera musculus. Next base: position 3,712,775 of record NC_045802.1, on the reverse strand, counting down.
CATAAAAAAAGTGCCATTTGTAGCAACATGGATGGTCCTAGAGATTATCATATTGATACTAAGTAAGGAAGAGAAAGACAAATATCATATGATACCACTTATATGTGGAATCTAAAAAAAATGATACAAACGAACTTATTTACAAAACAGAAACAGACTCACAGACATAGAAAGCTTATGGCTAACAGAGGGGATAGCATGGGGGTGGGGGGGAGATAAATTAGGAGGTTGGGATTAACATATATATACTACTATATATAAAATAAGTAAACAACAAGGACCTACTATATAGCACAGGGAATTATATTCAATATCTTGTAATAAACTGTAATGAAAAAGAATATGAAGAAATATATATGTATAACTGATCACTTTGCTGTACAGCAGAAACACACAACTTTGTAAATGAACTATACTTCAATAAAAATGAATGTCACCACTGGTTCACTGATTTCCAGTTTTCCCCTCTGATGACAGATATCAAGCAATAGGATTCACTGTGCCTACTTTGAACATTTTGTTCCGTTACTCTGTTACAAAGGGAGTAAAAAGGTCTTAGTCATAAGATTTCTGTCAACTGTAAAGCTACTTCTGCTTGAAAACTATTTCCAAATAGGAGGATTTTCAACACTTAACATCTATTTCCCACCCTTTGCAACGTGTAGGCTATTGTCATATTATACTTCAAATCCCCATTTTATCCCCCAGGTATTACTGAATACATTCAATATTAATCTAGGTCTTACTGCATGTTTAACGTTTTCTTTGCTTTTTAGTCTGTTGTGCAACTCAGGCCTTCTGTCCAAGATCATTTTCTCTCTGCATAAAACTCAACCTTCAACTTCTCAGCCCTTGTTCTGTGAGTGCTTTGCATGTGACAGGTGAGAAGAACCCAGGTTTCAAGCCCACAGGAAGCCAGCTTCACCCCAGCTCACTCTGGCCCCGAGGCTGTCAGGACAAGTGCCCCCTCACCTCTCCTGGGTTCACTCTCTCCCTCCAGTTTTACCTGAGAATCCCTGACCTGTCTTCTCTTCAATGCTTTAAAAAAATATATTTAAAAAAATATTTTAATTCAAAAGTCTTACTTATTTTTCAGCAGGAGGGCTGGTTAGGGTACCCTTACCTACCACTACTGGAAAACAGAAACTCAAGGTTTTAATTACATTACTGCCATTTAGAGAATTGGGAATTCTATTTCAGGTCTAAGCACCTGATAAAGCAAGGTCCTTCCCATCATCCAAGAACCTAATAAAAACAGATGTGGGATGTAGTCCAGGAGCATTTTGTTCCATAAAAAGCCTCACGGTATCTACTAGCTACCACTGGGCTTCACCTTTCCACCAGCAGCATGAAATCCCCTGCCCCACAGAGAGGTCCTGCTGAGAAAGGAAATTTCAACTGCCAAGAGAACCTTAAGTCCTATAATTTCTAAAAAGAGACATGGTCTTTTTAAATCAATTTCTACTCCCATTAAGGTAATTCTTTACTGCTCTAGAGCTTCCAACAAACAAATTTCCTAATAAATGGTTTTCAAGTACTCACCAAGGTGACAACAGAAGGCGAAGCCAGCATTCTGTGCACGTGGGGGCCAGTGGACGCACCTCCCGTCCTGACACCCAGCCTGGCACACTCTCTCCTGCAGGTGACAGAGCTTTCCTGATGGCACCGAGCAGTCTTGGAGCAGATCCACCACCGGGCACAAGAACCACCTATACCAGTATCTTTTCCACATCCTCCCCTCCCATGCTGCCCTACTGCAGTCCCCAGCTGCTCACTCCTCAGAGGTCTGCGCACAAAATTATCCCACACACGTGCAACATACGCTGCTAACCAATGCTGGGCCGGGTACCATGGTACGTCACTCTCAACCTGCCTGTTCTACTTGAACATTAAAAAATTACTGAAGTCCTAGAAGTGGTAGAGCAAGGCCAGTTATACCCACGTATGGAGAGACAGTAAAATCCGAAACCTAAGTGAAATTAAACATAGGGACTTTTGCCATCAACAGCTTCAATTCTTAAGTACATTAAGGAATCTCCTTTCAAAGTACACCTAAATATTCACCCAAGCTCACATCGCCTTTCAGCTCCTACACCCTGAATTCTAAGGCTGAATTCTAGCCCTGAATTCTAACACTGCTTTCATGAATATGGCATGTTTACATGCTGGGAATTTGCACGTAATTTACAGACCAATAATCAGTTTCTGCATTGTTTAAATTCATAATATAAAACATAGGAACCCACAGATTAGCTAACATAAACAACGTGTCATGAGGCAGAGGGGTTGGTAGATTAAATGGGTAGAAAGGGTTTAGCGTATCAAATCCTAAACACACATAGGAATCACACCACCAATTGCTATCTTGCCAAACAGTAAGAAGTCCTCTCCTTTCTTTCCCTGTATCTATTAGTTCTTACCCATTGCGCATATTTTAAGTCTAGATAGTAAGATTGATGAGGGGAAGCTCATGGGAGGGAAGAGTGAAGGAGCAAGGGTGTTTCTTAAAATATTCTCACCCGACCACTCTGATTTTTCCAAATCTGCAGTAATGAAGAAAAACCATGGGGAAATATAAAGAGAAGTAATTCAGTAAACTGCATGATGGAATTCTAACAAAAATTAGAAATTCATAAAGAAAACGATAATGAACAACAAAGTCGAGGTAACACCAAGTAAGAATCAGGTCAGCACCTAACTTAAGAGTTTTTGTCAGATAAACCAGTTTTTAGTTTTATTCTACCAAACTCTTCCAATCATTTCCTACTGTCAATTCTCAATGGAAAGAACTGAAATATAGAAAAGTGGTTATAACTCAGATTCCATGGAATAGAAAATCCCAAAATTTAAATAAATTAAAATACAAAGGGAATTCCCTGGCGGTCCAGTGCTTAGGACTCGGTGCTGTCACTGCCGTGGCCCAGGTTCCATCCCCGGTCGGGGAATGAAGATTCTATAAGTCACACGGCACAGCCAGAAAAAAAAAAAAGATACAAAAATAATCAACCTCTAAATCTAAAACCTAATATCTAAACACTGCAAATGCCATATAAACAACAAGGAAAAGACCTTCAAATTAATCTGTTAGACAATGATAAAGAAACTGTATGGTCACGAAATAATAACTCTCCATATAATTACAGTCAAAAACAAATTAACTTCAAGGAAACGAAACTGTTTTTACACTCCATTTGGCATTATAGCTTTTGTTATTTCCGTACAAATGCAGGATTTTCAGTCCTATGTGAATCTCCTTGTGGAGATGTATCAGTTGAGCCTTGTCTCCCACTAACACTATAATTAAACTGTACAGTAAGCTATTTATATGTCTGCAATAATTTCCTTCTCAAGATACAGCAGACTTCAGCTTTATTCTACAAAATCATTGCCAATGACATATTTAATCTCGAGGTTACTGCTTAAATTACCCGTGCACCACCGTCTAAGCCCAGATCCTGGCTGGAGACTCTGGCAGCAGCTGCCACACGTGTCAAAGGGTTACTGTTATTACCTCTTCAATAGGAGCCACGTGTGCCAGTCGGCCACGACAATTTGTCCCCTATGACCTAATTCAACCTATCAGATTTTGCTAATTTTATTTTTTTCAAAGGAACAAAGGGTGATTCCTAAAACTCATGATTCAGAAACAGAAAATAAATGTTCCAGAAGTGGGTGCTTCCTAGAAGTATCACTTTCTCTCTAGATCCCCAAATAGGTAACTATTTAGAGACTTGGAGAATTTGACAAGATAAGCTGTACATCAAATACTGCTCTTAAAACTTAGATTTCATTAAGTGGTCACTGAAGAATGGAAACAAGGAAAGGATTCATACTCATGCATCGGGGAAAAAAAGGGTTGCTGCAGAAACCATTTAACCACAAAGAAAAAAAAAAAGACCACCAAAAAGGTATGGAGGGCATACTGAGTCCACCATCCTTAAGAAGAGAATAATGTTTCACATATTGATAATATAGTTTGTCACACAGGTCCCAGAAGAACTTGTGATAAATCAGGTCAGAGGAACACGCTGCAAACTCCTCCCGACAGCCAGGAAGCAGTATCAATAAGTCCCATTAAGAGGTGACCACCACCCTTCAGCAAAGATAGCAGAGGAAACTGACATCCTTTTCTGCCCGTTGTATTACGGATGGAACATCCGAAGCCATGGAAACATGTACGCACTCCTGGAGAAAGTGAGATTGGTGGAACCACTCGAGAGAGAAATGAGGCATTACCTGGCAGTACTGAAGGTGTGCACACTGGGCAGCTGGATTTCTGTTTCTAGGCTCAGGGAACACGCACATACAACGTCCTCCGCAGCACTCGTCACAGTACAAAAGTGGAAAACAATCTGAAGTGTCTACCACCAAGTTTTAAATGCCGTACAGCAAAGAGCTAGAATTAGATTGATCATCATGAATAAATGTCAAAAACATGGGGGAAGACAGCAAACTGCACAAAGATACATAAAATATGATCTCATTTACATAAAAAATAAAAGATCCAAAACCAGTTTCTACATAGCTTACGGATACACACACATGGATGGCAAAGGTACCCAAACATTCCAAACAGTGGATAAAGGAGAAGTAATGAAGCTTCAATGGTAACGTTTTGTTTCTTTTAAAAAAGCATCTTGCAACCCAGGACATATAGCAAAAACAGGACATCTAGTAATAACAGGGACATCTAGCAATAAAAGAGACTACTGGTGGTAAGGTGCCCATCTCTCTACAAGCAATGAGTCTATCACTTGACCATGAATGATGTTTGACACAGAATTTAGGTAGAATCACCTTATCAGGTTAAGAAACTCTATGCCTACTCCAGGATTTAAAGTTTGTTGCTACTGTTGGTTAAAGATAAATGATTACTAAATTTTTTCTGCATTCAATTAGATGGTTGTATTTTTTCTTTTATTTGTTAATGAGGTAAAGTATATTAATAACACATTTTTCTAAAGAAAACACATGCTTACATTCCTGGAATTAAATGCAACTACATCATATGTCTGATTTTTTAAATATATATATTATTGGATTTGGTTTGCCAGTCTTTTATCAAAGAATGTTACCTCTCACTTCACAGCTGAGACTGACTGGCAACTTTTATCATTTTGCCCCTATTGCTTTTGATTTGAACGTTACTTTAAACATCAACCTACATTGAAAAGGACTGACTGTTTTTTGTATTTTTTGGAAGACTTTGTATAAAATTGGAACTATCTGCTCTTTTAATTCTTGACAAAATTAGAGTATGAACATCGCAAGGGCGTCTAGTGTTCTCTTTGGAGGAAAAATCAGAAGTAGTGATACTATTTCTTTAACGGATGTAAGGTTATTCAGGTTTCCTATTTCCTCAAGTCTAAAGTTTTATATATTTCCTAAATAATTACCCATTTCATCTAAGCCTCAAATTTATTTACATAGAGCTCTTCATATTATTCTAATCACTGCTCTCTCTAGCTGCAGTTATTTCTCTTTTCTCACTCTTAACAATTTTTTTCTTGACCAGCTTTGCGTGTGTTAATCTCGTTTGTCTTCTTGAAGAATCCGCTTTCAGTTTTGTTGATCTTATCTTTGCTCTTTTGCTAACATCTTCAACTGGATGAACAGCTTTTACTAATTTTAAGCATTTCCTCTTTTATAGGCTAAGCAGTGATGCTCCAAAGTTCCCTCTCCAGGAAATTTAAATCTAATGAGTTTGGATACAAAGTATTTTCCAATCATTCAGTTCTAAGTATTTTCTAATTTCCAGTGTGATTTCCTCTTTCAGTCCTGAATTATAAGTGTAGTTTTAAAAATTTCCAAGAGTACAAATTTTTATAATGACCGTTTTTAATCACTGATTTGTTGGTTTGGGGTCTTGGATTCACAGGACATGAGGTGAATGGTAACCAATTCTCTAAAATGTCACTGAGACTTCCTGTATGACTTGTACAGTCATTTTTGGAAAATATTTAAGAATGTGAGCACAGAGAGATCTTCAAGATGGTGGAAGAGTAAGATGTGGAAATCATCTTCCTCCCCACAAATACATCAGACACATCTACATGTGGAACAACCCCTACAGAACACCTACTGAACGCTGGCAGAAGACCTCAGACCTCCCAAAAGGCAAGAAACTCCCCACGTACCTGGGTAGAGCAAAAGAAAAAAGAAAGAAGAGACAAAAGAATAGGGACGGGACCTGCACCAGTGGGAGGGAGCCGCGAAGGAGGAAAGGTTTCCACACACTAGGAGCCCCTTCGCGGGCGGAGACTGCAGGTGGCGGAGGGGGAAGCTTCGGAGCCACAGAGGAGAGCGCAGCCACAGGGGTGCGGAGGGCAAAGCGGAGAGATTCCCGCACGGAGGCTCGGCGCCGAGCAGCACTCACCAGCCCGAGAGGCTTGTCTGCTCAGCCGCCGGGGCGGGCGGGGCTGGGAGCTGAGGCTCGGGCTGCGGTTGGATGGCAGGGAGAGGACTGGGGTTGGCGGCGTGAACACAGCCTGAAGGGGTTAGCGCACCACAGCTGGCCGGGAGGGAGTCCGGGAAAAAGTATGGAGCTGCTGAAGAGGCAAGAGGCTTTTTCATCCCTCTTTGTTTCCTGGTGCGCAAGGAAAGGGGATTCAGAGCGCCGCCTAAACGAGCTCCAGAGACGGGCGCGAGCCGCGGTTATCAGGGCGGACCCCAGAGACGGGCGTGAGACGCTGGGGCTGCTGCTGCCGCCACCAAGAAGCCTGTGTGCGAGCACAGGTCACTCTCCACACCGCCCCTCCCGGGAGCCTGTGCAGCCGCCACGGCCAGGCTCCCGTGATCCGGGGACAACTTCCCCGGGAGAACGCACGGTGCGCCTCGGGCTGGTGCAACGTCACGATGCCTCTGCCGCTGCAGGCTCGCCCCGCCTCCTCTGTACCCCTCCCTCCCCGCGGCCTGGGTGAGCCAGAGCCCCCGAAGCAGCGGCTCCTTTAACCCCGTTCTGTCTGAGCGAAGAACAGACGCCCTCAGGCGACCTACACGCAGAGGCGGGTCCAAATCCAAAGCTGAACCCCGGGAGCTGTGCGAACAAAGAAGAGAAAGGGAAATCTCTCCCAGCAGCCTCAGGAGAAGCGGATTAAATCCCCACAATCAACTTGATGTACCTGCATCTGTGGAATACCTGAATAGACAACAAATCATCCCAAATTGAGGCGGGGGACTTTGGGAGCAAAGATATATATATTTTTTCCCTTTTTCTCTTTTTGTGAGTGTGTATGTGTATGCTTCTGTGTGAGATTTTGTCTGTATAGCTTTGCTTTTACCATTTGTCCTAGGGTTCTGTCTGTCCGTTTTTTGGGGGGTTTTTTAGTATAGTTTTTAGCGCTTCTTATCATTGGTGGATTTGTTTTCTGCTTTGGTTGCTCTCTTCCTTCCTTTTTTAAATTACTTAAAAATTTTTTTTATTCTAATAATTTTTTAAATTGTTTATTTGAATAACTTTTATTTTTTAAATAACTTTATTTTATTTTATTTTTCTCTTTCTTTCTTCCTTTTTTTCTCCCTTTTCTTCTGACCCATGTGGCTGACTGGGTCTTTCTCCTCCAGCCGGCTGTGAGGCCTGTGCCTCTGACGTGGGAGCACCAAGTTCAGCACACTGGTCCACCATAGACCTCCCAGCTCCACGCAATATCAAATGGCGAAAGCTCTCCCAGAGATCTCCATCTCAACACTAAGACCCAGATTCACTCAACGACCAGCAAGCCACAGTGCTGGACACCCTATGCCAAACCACTAGCAAGACAGGAACACAACCCCACCCATTAGCAGAGAGGCTGCCTAAAATCGTAATAAGGTCACAGACACCCCAAAACACACCACCGGATGCGGTCCTGCCCACCAGAAAGACAAGATCCACCCTCATCCACCAGAACACAGGCACCAGGCCCCTCCACCAGGAAGCCTACACAACTCACTGAACCAACCTTAGCCACTGGGGGCAGACACCAAAAACAATGGGAACTATGAACCTGCAGCCTGTGAAAAGGAGACCCCAAACACAGTAAGTTAAGCAAAATGAGAAGACAGAGAAACACACAGCAGAAGAAGGAGCAAGGTAAAAGCCCACCAGACCAAACAAATGAAGAGGAAATAGGCAGTCTACTTAAAAAAGAATTCAGAATAATGATAGTAAAGATGATCCAAAATCTTGGAAATAGAATGGAGAAAATACAAGAAATGTTTAACAAGGACCTAGAAGAACTAAACAGCAAACAAACAGTGATGAACAACACAATAAACGAAATTAAAAGTTCTCTAGAAAGAATCAGTAGCAGAATAACTGAGGCAGAAGAACAGATAAGTGACCTGCAAGATAAAATAGTGGAAATAACTACCACAGAGCAGAATAAAGAAAAAAGAATGAAAAGAATCGAGGACAGTATCAGAGACCTCTGGGACAACATTAAACATACCAACATTCGAATTATAGAGGTCCCAGAAGAAGAAGAGAAAAAGAAAGGGACTGAGAAAATATTTGAAGAGATTATAGTTGAAAACTTCCCTAATATGGGAAAGGAAATAGTCAATCAAGTCCACGAAGCACAGAGTCCCATACAGGATAAATCGAAGGAGAAACAAGCCAAGACACATATTAATCAAACTATCAAAAATTAAATACAAAGAAAAAATATTAAAAGAAACAAGGGAAAAACAACAAATAACATACAAGGGAATCCCCATAAGGTTAACAGCTGATCTTTCAGCAGAAACTCTGCAAGCCAGAAGGGAGTGGCAGGACATACGTAAAGTGATGACAGGGAAAAACCTACAATCAAGATTACTCTACCCAGCAAGGATCTCATTCAGATTCGACAGAGAAATTAAAACCTTTACAGACAAGCAAAAGCTAAGAGAATTCAGCACCACCAAACCAGCTTTACAACAAATGCCAAAGGAACTTCTCTAGGCAGGAAACTCAAGAGAAGGAAAAGACCTACAATAACAAACCCAAAACAATTAAGAAAATGGAAATAGGAACATACATATCGATAACTACCTTAAATGTAAATGGATTAAATGCTCCAACCAAAAGACACAGACTGGCTGAATGGATACAAATACAAGACCCATATATATGCTGTGTACGAGTGACCCACTTCAGACCTACGGACACATATAGACTGAAAGTGAGGGGTTGGAAAAAGATATTCCATGTAAATGGAAATCAAAAGAAAGCCGGAGTAGCAATTCTCATATCAGACAAAATAGACTTTAAAATAAAGACTATTACAAGAGACAAAAAAGGACACTACATAATGATCAAGGGATCAATCCAAGAAGAAGATAGAACAATTGTAAATATTTATGCACCCAACATAGGAGCACCTCAATACATAAGGCAAATGCTAACAGCCATAAAAGGGGAAATCGACAGTAACACAATCATAGTAGGGGACTTTAACACCCCAATTTCACCAATGGACAGATGATCAAAAATGAAAATAAATAAGGCAACACAAGCTTTAAATGACACAACAGACCAGAGAGACTTAACTGATATTTATAGGACATTCCATCCAAAAAGAACAGAATACACTTTCTTCTCAAGTGCTCATGGAACATTCTCCAGGATAGATCATATCTTAGGTCACAAATCAAGCCTTTGTAAATATAAGAAAATTCAAATTGTACCAAGTATCTTTTCCAACCACAACGCTATGAGACTAGATATCAATTACAGGATAATACCTGTAAAAAATACAAACACATGCAGGCTAAACAATACACTACTAAATAACCAAGAGATCACTGAACAAATCAAAGAGGAAATCAAAAAATACCTAGAAACAAATGACAATGAAAACACGACGACCCAAAACCTATGGGATGCAGCAAAAGCAGTTCTAAGAGGGAAGCTTATAGCAATACAATCCTACCTCAAGAAACAAGAAACATCTCAAATAAACAACCTAACCTTACACCTAAAGCAATTGGAGAAAGAAGAACAAAAAAACCCCCAAAGTTAGCAGAAGGAAAGAAATCATGAAGATCAGATCAGAAACAAATGAAAAAGAAATGAAGGAAAACAGTAGCAAAGTTCAATAAATATAAAAGCTGGTTCTTTGAGAAGCAAAACTGATAAACCTTCACCAGACTCATCAAGAAAAAAAGGGAGAAGATTGAAATCAATAGAATTAGAAATGAAAAAGGAGAAGTAACAACTGACACTGCAGAAATACAAGGAATCATGAGAGATTACCACAAGCAACTATATGCCAATAAAATGGACAACCTGGAAGAAATGGACAAATTCTTAGAAAAGCACAATCTTCCGAGACTGAACCAGGGAGAAATAGAAAATATAAACAGACCAATCACAAGCACTGAAATTGAAACTGTGATTAAAAATCGTCCAGCATACAAAAGCCCAGGACCAGATGGCTTCACAGGCAAATTCTATCAAACATTTAGAGAAGAACTAACACCTATCCTTCTCAAACTCTTCTAAAATATAGCAGAGGGAGGGACACTCCCAAACTCATTCTATGAGGCCACCATCACCCTGATACCAAAACCAAAGATGTCACAAAGAAAGAAAACTACAGGCCAATATCACTGATGAACACAGATGCAAAAATTCTCAACAAAATACTAGCCAAGAGAATCCAACAGCACATTAAAAGGATCATACACCATGATCAAGTGGGGTTTACCCCAGGAATGCAAGGATTCTTCAATATACGCAAATCAATGTGATAAACCATATTAACAAACTGAAGGAGAAAAACCATATGATCATCTCAATGTATGCAGAAAAAGCTTTCGACAAAATTCAACGTCTACTTATGATAAAAACGCTCCAGAAAGTAGGCATAGAGGGAACTTACCCCAACATAATAAAAGCCATATATGACAAACCCACAGCCAACATCGTTCTCAATGGTGAAAAACTGAAACCATTTCCTCTAAGATCAGGAACAACATCCACTCTCACCACTATTATTCAACATAGTTTTGGAAGTTTTAGCCACAGCAATCAGAGAAGAAAAAGAAATAAAAGGAATCCAAATCGGAAAAGAAGAAGTAAAGCTGTCACTGTTTGCAGAGGACATGATACTATACATAGAGAATCCTAAAGACTCTACCAGAAAACTACTAGAGCTAATCAGTGAATTTGGTAAAGTAGCAGGATACAAAATTAAGGCACAGAAATCTCTTGCATTCCTATACACTAACAATGAAAAATCTGAAGGAGAAATTAAGGAAACACTCCCATTTACCACTGCAACAAAAAGAATAAAATGCCTAGGAATAAACCTACCTAAGGAAGTAAAAGACCTGTATGCAGAAAACTATAAGACAGTAATGAAAGAAATTAAAGATGATACAAACAGATGGAGAGATATACCATGTTCTTGGATTGGAAGAATCAACATTCTGAAAATGAATATACTACCCAAGGCAATCTACAGATTCAATGCAATACCTATCAAACTACCAATGGCATTTTTTACAGAACTACAACAAAAAATTTCACAATGTGTATGGAAATACAAAAGACCCTGAAGAGCCAAAGCAATCTTGAGAAAGAAAAATGGAGCTGGAGGAATCAGGCTCCCAGACTTCAGACTATACTACAAAGCAACAGTAATCAAGACAGTATGGTACTGGCACAAAAACAGAAACATAGATCAGTGGAACAGGATGGAAAGCCCAGAGATAAACCCACGCACATATGGTCACCTTATTTTTGATAAAGGAGGCAAGAATATACAATGGAGAAAAGATAGCCTCTTCAATAAGTGATGCTGGGAAAACTGGACAGCTACATGTAAAAGAATGAAATCAGAACACTCCCTAACCATACACAAAAATAAACTCAAAACAGCTTAAAGACCTAAATGTAAGGCCAGACACTGTAAAATTCTTAGGAAAACATAGGCAGAACACGCTATGACATAAATCACAGTAAGATTCTTTTTGACCCACTTCCTAGAGAAATGGAAATAAACACAAAAATAAACAAATGGGACCTAATGAAACTTAAAAGCTTTTGCACAGCAAAGGAAACCATAAAGAAGACGAAAAGACAACCCTCAGAATGGGACAAAGTATTTGCAAATGAAGCAACTGACACAGGATTAATCTCCAAAATTTACAAGCAGCTCATGCAGCTCAATATCAAAAAAACAAACAACCCAATCCAAAAATGGGCAGAAGACCTAAACAGACATTTCTCCAAAGAAGATATACAGATTGCCAACAAACACATGAAAGGAAACTTAAGGGCTATTTTCTCAGCTAAAATAGAAACTAGAGAGTAGAGAACACGCTGTCATTTATTGCTGTGTCTACAATTCTAGCGATCTGCCTGGCCTATTAAAAGCACTCCAATATCTGTTGATTGAATATAAACTCTGAAGTTAAACATGTGTTTTTCTGTTTTCTCACACTCAGCATTCTTTTTCATATGCTTTATACTTTATCATCATCTGTGAAGAGGAAAACTCTCTATTTTTAAAAGCAGCATTTCTAAATCTGTGTTGCTTATCACAAGAGTTACTCATCAAAAAAGAAATTCAGTGGTTAAATAAGTTCGGTTAGCAAAATATTCTGTAACATCCTCTGCCCGATTCTTCATGCAATAAATGTATTAAAGATTGCGCAAAACTTGTTGTGGGGAAGCATACTTAATTTTTTATAACTCTGTATCTCCCCCCAAATTAGCCAAAGATCCCATTTCTCTCATAATGCTTGTTAACATTTCAAAAAACATTGTTTTAGAAGATGCAGCGATAGCAGACAATGGAACTCGAATGGGGTCAGTTTCTATCTGATCAGGGAGGGCAGGAGTGAAAAAGCGCTCGGCAAAGGACCAGACAGTAAATAGTTGAGGATTTGTGGGCCATTTGTTCTGTGTTGCAATGACTCATCTTTGCCATCGTAGCGCTAAAGCAGCCACTGACAATACATAAATGGCTGTATTCCAATAAAACTTTATTTACAAAAACAGGTGGTCAAATCCCTATGTTGTTTAACAGGAACTAACAGTGCTATAGGTCAATTATACTTCAAAAACAAACTCATAGAAAAAGAGATCAGATTTGTTGGCACCAGAGGTGGGATTGAGAGAAGGGCAAATTGGATGAAGGTGGTCAAAAGCTACAAACTTCCAGTTGTAAGATAATAAGTACTAGGGATGTAACGTACAATACGATAAGTATCATTAACACTGCAGTACGTTATATGTGAAACTTGTTCAGAGAGTAAATCCTGAGAGTTCTCCTCACAAGAAAAATATTTTTAACTTTGTATCTATGAGATGACGTTCATTAAACGTATTGTGGTAATCATCTCACAATGTACGTAAGTCATTATGCTACGCACCTTAAATGTATACAGTGCTGTATGTCAATTACATCTCAAAACTAGGAGGAAAAAAAAAAACAAGTGGTGAGCTAGATTTGGCCCAATGGCGAGTTTGCTGACCCCTGCACAAAGGGACTGAAAATGACCTACACTGTGTGGTCCAGTATGGCAGCCAGTAGCCACATACGGCCGTTTAAATTACTTAAATTGATAGTTCCTTAACCAAGCTAGTTATGTTTCCAGTAATTAATAACCACTTATGGCAAGCGACTATGGCAATGGACAGCAGAGAAAAACATTTTCACTTCTCACTAACTCCTTACAGAAAATGTTTTCTTTTTTTTTTTTTTTTTAAATATAATGATCATTTTATTTTACAGTGTTTGAAAATTTAAGTGCTGGGTAATAAAGGGAGAAGAGTATCTGAATGAAATAATGTTATGGCTGAAGGAATAAGCCCAGATGGACTAAAACATTTTCCAGGAGGTTTATAATTTGAATTTAAGAGTAGATGGGAGAGTATTTGAATTTTGTGATAGTGAATTTCCCTATCCGTGAATATGACATACACTTCCATTATCCGAATATTCTTTAATGTCTTTTAATAGAGTTTGAGACATTTCCACTAGAGATCTTGCACATCGTTTGTTAGACTGATTAAGCAAATTTTTATTGGAATAAAACCTCTTTGCAACAGAAAAAAAAAAGACTAGATGGTTACACTGGGTGAAGGAGACACAGTGGTACATTAATAAATCAAGAATTTCCCCACTGAAGGGGCTTCTCTGGTGGCGCAGTGGTTAGGAATCCGCCTGCCAATGCAGGGGAAATGGGTTTGAGCCCTGGTCCGGGAAGATCCCACGTGCCGTGGAGCAACTAAGCCCGTGCGCCACAACTACTGAGCCTGCGCACCTAGAGCCCGTGCTCCGCAACAAGAAGCCACCGCAATGAGAAGACCACGCACCGCAACTAAGAGTAGCCCTCGCTCACCACAACTAGAGAAAGCCCGCGGGCAGCAGCAAAGACCCAATACAGCCAAAAATAAAAAACAAATAAATAAATAAATTTATTAAAAAAAAAAGAATTTCCCCACTGAAAGCAGAGCAGAGAGCTCATCTCTAAGAGAGAATACTCCTGTTCCTATTTATATAGTAAGCTTTGGTTTTTATGTGCCAAGGAATTCTTTTTCTTCAACATGTTCTTAAATCATGCATTTTAAACTGTTCTCATGTTGAAAGATTTAAAAGAAAATGCTCATCCAAACAAAAGCAAAATCAGTGACACCTAGCATGGCACCCCAGAGAGGAAAAGCAGAAACAATTAGCACAAATTGAAAACTCATCAGCATTTCAATTTAAAAGCTGTGCAACCATCTATTAAGAATTTTTTTTTTTTTTTTAGTTTATTTCTTTTATTTATTTATGTTTGGCTGCGTTGGGTCTTTGTTGTTGCATCGGGCTTTCTCTAGTTGCGGCGAGCGGGGGCCACTCTTCGTTGCAGTGCGCGGGCTTCTCATTGTGGTGGCTTCTCTTGTTGTGGAGCACGGGCTCTAGGTGCGCGGGCTTCAGCAGCTGTGGCTCGCGGGCTCTAGAGCGCAGGCTTAGTAGTTGTGGCACATGGGCTTAGTTGCTCCGTGGCATGTGGGATCTTCCTGGACCAGGGCTCGAACCCATGTCCCCTGCATTGGCAGGCGGATTCTTAACCACTGCGCCACCAGGGAAGCCCTAAGAATTCATTCTGATATAATAGTTTCAAATTTAGAACACGTTAAATATAATCTCAACTCAAGAGGATTTCAATTCCACAAACAATACCGAGAAAACATCCAAATTTCCAACATTTATATGACTTGTACACAAGTGTGGTAAGCTTTTTTAACTTGTAAACAAATTACACATAAGTTGTCAGAACTTATCTGGAGGACAAGGAGAGGTATGTGAATATATGTACTTGCGTGTGTGCCCCCATGTGCATGAATAATTTCCATCCAAAAGCATGTATCTCCCTTGACCTATGATCCTTACTCGTAGGAATTTATTTTAAGAAAATAAACAGCATGAAACAAAATAAGATAGGTCCCCAAACATGATAGGTCCGTCCCTCAATGTCCAATAAATAGAGTTAAATAAATCGGGGAAATATATACCATGGAATCTATGTCATTCTCGTAAAAGGGCTGTAGCTAAGTATTTATTGTTCTAGAGATATAATTCCAGTTAAGAGAGAAGAAACAGGCTAACAAGAGTATCTGTTGTATATAATTCCATTTTTAAATGGCTACATATATACTTACACACATATGTGTGTGTATATATATATATATATAGTTGTATTGTTAGTGAATGAAGAGCCAAAACATAAATATTATATAAAATGTTTTATATAATAAAAATACTTTATTATATAAAATATTTTATATATATTTAATGTTTTATATAATAAAACATAACATAAATATAAATTATATATATTGATACATAAATATATATTATATATATTTAGGTAGATATAGACATCTATATTTTAATATATATATATCTCTCTCTCTCTCTCTAAGGTAGATTTAGATATATATGTCTCTGTTTGCCCCAGGAAAAGGTTCTTAGACTATTACCCAAATTTCTAATTGCAATTCTTTGGGTAGTAGAGTTCTAAGTGGTTTTATTTTTCTTTTCTCTCATTTATATCAATTCTTTCTGCTTTAAATGGATTGAGTAATTTTTTAAGGGAGGAAATGAGGTTTAAAACTATAGATTGTCAAAAAATCTAAATGACCCTCAGAACAAAGCTGGACGTCTATGCTCTCATTAGTCACATGAACAACATCCAAGGTTCTGTCCTAGATACATCTTGGACGTCATACGAAACAAAACACGCCCAGGTGGACACAAGTTACCTTTTACAGGGACAAGTGTTTAGAAACCTGACCACAGAATAAACTTCACTGACGAAGGAATCCGACAGACTTAACCCTCCCATGGAGTCATTTTTCTCTGACAACACCCTGGCCGACTGTCACAGCAAAACAGGTGGTTATCTCAGCATAAGAACCGCCATCACTGTTGACATGACACATTTTTCATGATACACCATCATGCTACACCACGCAATTACGGATGCCTGCTGTCTCTCGAAGCCTTGGATGCTTCCAAGGATACTGTCAGCAGTAGAGGCAAACAAAGCCTGCAGTTCCATGGGCGTGGATCATCTATTACAAATAAACCCATTGGACGGGAATCATTTTTTAAGTAGCTATCATTTTATGTTCTGTGAAAAACAAAAACAAAAAAACCCCTAGGAGTATCAGATTATAAAGGGTTTAGTACACGGCAGTTCTGATTGACTCATTATTTCAAGACCAGTAGTGACAAATATCCATCACTTTCACTTACACAGAGAAAATATGAAGAATACTTTTTATTGGTAGAATTTATTTTAAAAATCATGGTTTATGATGCATTAATAGAAGAAGAGAGTTACTCATTCATGTGCTCCTCAGAATAAGGAAAGATTAACTCACTAACCAGAGGTCTGTCAAAAACTTCAGCAAAACTCACAGAAATCTCTACACCTTTTTTCTCTCCACCCAATCCTTTGAGTCTACTCTGATCTGGCATTCATCTCCACATTGTCCCCCAAACAGCTCTTGAAAGGTCCCAACGACCTCCTCATCGCTAAAACCAACAACAAATTCTCAGAACTCATCTCACTGGACCCAAAAAGCATCATGTAGTCCAGCCGTTCCATCCCTCCTCCTTGAAAGACTTCCTTCCATTTAGTTTCCAGGGGCCCAACCTCTCCCCTTTCTCTACCTACCTCAATGGCCACATCTTCTTGTCTCCTTTGCTGGCTCTCTTCTCCCAAACTTTTAAACACTGAAGTACACCCAGAGTTTAATTCTTAACCACTTCACTCTCTCTGATCAATCCTGGGGGGCGGGTTATCAAGTCTCAAAGCTTTAAAAATGGTACACTGACTACTCCCAAGAATCTCTCCATCCCAGACCTCTACCTTAAACTCCCAGATTTATCTATTCAACTGCCTGGGGATGTGTTAACTACCATCTCAACCCTAAAACGTCCAAAAAGAGCCCTGATTCCCGCGACACGTGATCCTCCTACCGTCTTCCTCATCTCAGAATTGGCAACTCTATCTTTCCCATTGCTCAGATCCTAACCGTTGGAGTCTTATCCTTCTTATAGCCGCATTCACTGTCTTAGCAAATCCCATCAGCTCTACAGAGAAACCACTATCCATCCAGAATCTCACCACCTCCCACCAGCGATCCTGCCAACACTCTGATCCAACCTTCCCCATCATCTGCTACCTGGATTCCTGCCAGGCTGGCTACCAGGGTCTCGGCTTCTGCCTCATATCCCTTTAATCCACACCTATCCCAACAGTGAGATACCCTTTTAAAAGGTCAATGAGATCATGTCTCTCTTCACTCAGACTACACCAATGACCACGCATCTCACTCAGCACAAAAGCCAAGTCTTAACGATGAGGTAAAAAGCTATGGGGTGAAGTCCCTGACATTTCTCTGACGCCCTGACCCACCATACATGATGCTCAAATACAGAATCAGCCTTGCCGCCCTTGCTGAACTGTCATCCTGGGACACTGTTCCCCTGTAGGCTGATGGTATTATTTGCCATCCAAACCAGGTTACTTTGGGGAGTCAGAAGAGGCATTCTTAAAATTATGCCAAGACAACAGGTGTAAACTGAAACCATCCCAGGTGAAGTGGGGTATGCACTCCTATCCAGGTAACCCCACAGTACGGTCCCTTCCTCCAAGTCTGCTCACATGCCATCTTATCAGAGAGAATTCCCCCAACCATCAAACATAAAACAGGGTAACCTCTGCCCTCCTTGCTTTTCATGCCTCCCCATCCTGTTTTATATTCCTCAACAGCACTTACTACTAACACATAACCAAAAGAATTTTTTTAATAGTCTCTCTGCCCTTTAAATGTAAGTACTTTCAACTACTTACAATAGCCAAGACATGGAAGCAACCCAAATGTCCATCAACAGATGAATGGATAAAGAAGATGTGGTACATATATACAGTGGAATATTACTCAGCCATAAAAAAAGAATGAAATAATGCCATTTGCAGCAACACGGACGGACCTAGAGATTATCATATTAAGTGAAGTAAGTCAGACAGAGAAAGACAAGCATCATATGACATCACTTATATGTGAAATCTAAAATATGACACAAAGGAACTTATCTACAAAACAGAAGCAGACTCACAGACATAGAGAACAGACTTACGGTTGCCAACGGGGTGGGTCGGGAGGGATGGATTGGAATTTTGGGATTAGCAGATGCAAACTATTATATAGAGAACGGATCAACAGCAAGGTCCTACTGTAGAGCGTGGGGAACTCTATTTAACGTCCTGTGATAAACCATAATGGAAAAGAATATGAAAAAGAATGTATATGTAGGGACTTCCCTGGTGGCACCGTGGTTAAGAATCTGCCTGCCAATGCAGGGGACACGGGTTCAAGCCCTGGTCCGGGAAGATCTCACATGCTGTGGAGCAACTAAGCCTGTGCGCCACAACTACTGAGCCTGCGCTCTAGAGCCCGCACACCACAACTACTGAGCCCACGTGCCACAACTACTGAAGCCTGCGTGCCTAGAGCCCATGCTCCACAACAAGAGAAGCCACTGCAATCAGAAGCCCACACACAGCAACGAAGACCCAACGCAGCCATAAATAAATAAATAAATTTATTTTTAAAAAAATTTAAAAGAATATATATATGTTAACTGAATCACTTTGCTGTACAGCAGAAATTAACAACATTGTAAATCAACTATACTTCAATAAAATAAATTTTTTAAAATATAAATAAATAAATAAATGGTAAGTACTTTCAAGGGATTAAAGGAATTATTAATTGAACATGCCTAAAATTATCAGGAAAAAATTGCTCAAAGGACATTTCTAGTATACCACAATGTTACTACCTTCACAAAAAGATGTTGAAGAACAAATATAGTTATAAGGTGATCTTACCAAGTAGGTAAATATTCTCAGGAATTTATTATCAAGCTGCTAGGAAAAATAGAGAGAAACTTTCAATCAAATATTTTAGTACGAGACTTAAAGGCAGTGAAATTTTCTTTTTTCAAGAGTTACTAGGAGGATGAAGAGAGCTAATTCCCAGAAAGGGCCTGGCACTCATGAATAAGCACACTCAACAGATGTGAGCATTTGTTACTGGAGAGGCACTTTAGTTCACTGCCTAAGATATGGGACCCACATGTGCTGCAATCAAAGTCACCTAACACAAGCATTTCTAAACATACCTTTTCAAAGTGTTCTCGCCACACCAAAAAAGTCCTCAGCATAGTGCACATAAACATCACCTCTTGGGCTTCCCTGGTGGCACAGCGGTTGAGAGTCTGCCTGCCAATGCAGGGGACGCGGGTTCGAGCCCTGGTCCGGGAAGATCCCACATACCACGGAGCAACTAGGCCCGTGAGCCACAATTACTGAGCCTGCGCGTCTGGAACCTGTGCTCCGCAACAAGAGAGGCCGTGATAGTGAGAGGCCCGCGCACCGCGATGAAGAGTGGCCCCTGCTCGCCACAACTAGAGAAAGCCCTCGCACAGAAACGAAGACCCAGCACAGCCATAAGTAAATAAATAAATAAATAAAATTAAAAAAAAAAAGTGTTTAAACATCACCTCTTGTAGCAACAAATGATGGCACTGTGCCTGTGGGTATGAATATGTGCCTGTATTTAGGTATTTTAAACATATTTTAAGTAACTGAACATGGAGCCGCCTGTCAGAGAAAAGATCAAATTAGGAAACTGGACTTTTAGGATTTACTGTATAGCACAGGGAACTATATTCAATGTCTTGTTATAACCCATAATGGAAAGTAATCTGAAAAACATAGATAAAGTGATTCAGATATACATATATATATGTATATCTATCTATATCTATCTATCTCTATATATCCCTCTATATTTCTCTCTATATCTATATAGAGACTCACAGACATAAAAAACATAGAAGAGAAATAGTGACTGTGACTTAAGAATTTACTGTGGGTCAAAGACTTTTCCACGTACAGAAAGTGGGATGTGAGCCCAGCCAGGCAACCCAGAGCGGGCTCCCTTAACCATTATGCAATCCTGCATCACTTTAAAGCCTGATGACCGTCAGGTTCTTTGTCATGAGGACAACAACAATGGAAATAAAACAGTAAACTTCTGAGGTCCACAAGATGTCCACGGTCACCCTGCATGTCATTACAAAGTACCGTAAAGAACCTAGCGTACGTTAAAGGTCTAACTTGTAAAACATCAACCGTATCCATGAGATCCTATAGCATTCTGTGTCCTCCTGATGCCCACTTCTTGATTATAAATGCTTGCTTATCACTGCTAGATACTGTTTACTGATTGACTCTCAGCATCTATTTTCATCCTCTTCTTCTTCTTCTTCTTTTTTTTTTTTTTTAATATATCACAGGGACTGGAAAGCTAAAAACCACATTTCCCAGACTCTCTTATCAGCAGGATTCTGGATGAATTCCAGCTACAAGATACACTTGCTTAAGATTGCAAAGACAGAGGAATTCCTTTTCATACAGGGGAAGTTTTCCACATTCTCTCACCCAGTCCCAGGTTCACAGGTGCAAGGCAGCTGGACCATCAGCTTGTGATTTCCTCAAGTCCCCTGGGGAAGCAGAACAGAGTCCTGACCTTGGGAACAGAGCCACAGACGTATGAACTTGAAGCCTACCTTGCTGACTTCTACTCCTTCAGGATTATCCAATAATTTTGCAAGCACCTAATTTCCTGTTTTAACTTCCTCTATACTTAAAATTAGTTTCTGTACCAGTTACTGAATTAACATCTCTCACCTCAAACCTACCCTTCCATACTCAGCTTGCGATACAGGAGTGGGAATTCTACAAACCTCATTCCTGATTTGCCAGTGGGTTCCCTGCAAGGCTCTGCCTTCTGGTCACATCTCCACCAGTGAGAATTAAATCTCACGGCCACACCCAGACCCAGGGATGCTGGGAAGTGTAGTCTCTACCATACAAGCCATGAATGAATTTTACATGATTACATTTTCATTCCATCACTGATTACATGCACTTATTTCATAAAACCTTGGGTTAAAGAATGACTGTTCTGCTCAAATATATCCTTACCAATTCATCTTTCTTTTAATGGCTCATCAGAACTAGTTTTTTGTGTATTCTATAGGTTAACACGTTAAAAACAACTGCACTTTCCTCCAAATAAATTTCATAGTTAGTTCAATCATTTGTTTCTTAGAAAATGCTGGCAAAATTTTCTATATGTCTCCATCCATATTCATTTTAATTACTGCAGCACAAAAAACAAATGGTCCCCAAATGGCTTGGCCCTTTTTGTCTTTTACTAACAAATATCAAAAGATGTCTAGCATTCAGTAGCCAGCAGTGGGACTTCCCTGGTGGCACAGTGGTTAAGAACCCACCTGCCAATGTAGGGGACACGGGTTCGATCCCTGGTCCGGGAAGATCCCAGGTGCCACGGAGCAACTAAGCCCGTGCACCACAACTACTGAGCCTGCGCACTAGAGCCCGCGAGCCACAACTACTGAGCCTGTGTGCCACAACTCCTGAAGCCTGCGAACCTTAGCCCACGCACTGCAACTACTGATGCCCGCACACCTAGAGCCCATGCACCTAGAGCCCGTGCTCCGCAACAAGAGAAGCCACCGCAATAAGAAGCCCGTGCACTGCAATGAAGAGTAGCCCCCGCTCGCCACAACTAGAGAAAGTCCGCGTGCAGCAACGGAGACCCAATGCAGCCAAAAAAAAAAAAAATAGCCAGCAGTAGATGCTGTGAAATTTGAGGGGGTAACTGATTTGAATATCACATGTTTTTTATAAACTGCTGATAAAATTGTAGATTTTTATTCTCATACTCGGTATTCTTAGTCTTTAAAGTCTCACTAATTCATAGCTTCATTTTGCGACAGCTAATGTTTCAAGATACCATTATACATTTAGGGCAAGAATCATGATTAATGATAGTAGCCTTGGGGATAATACTGAAATTTGTTTAGCTTGTCAGATCTGATCACTGTTTTAATTCATCAAGCAGCCGAAGAAAACTTGAACTAGCAGTGCGCGTGTCCAGCAAGGCCACGCCGTTACAGCTTCTGCTTACACTACTGTAACCTCAATACCTTTTTTTTTTAAAAAACAGAAATCTTTTCAAGCCAGCACCTTGTAAGAGTCACTTTAACCAAAACTAAATATAGTCCATAAACCCATTTAACCAGTAACACAAATGGCAAGATTTCACAATGAGTTTCAAGCAAATAGAAGAGTTAGGGTCCCAGCGTCACCCCTTCTTATTTGTGGGACCCCCACGTCTCCCTCCTCCTCCCCTTCCTCCCAGACCCATCCCTGGTTAGCACACCAGAAACAGGATTGGGTGTGCCAGAGCCAATCCATGTGCTACCAGCAATACTGTGATTTCACAGTACTTTTTTTAACCAAAAAAAAAAAAAAAAAACCAGGAGGAAAAAAGAAAATGACATTTTCTTCTGGTATCTTAACATATCATCCAGTGCCCCCCTGGGGTGCACTTCCTCACCCGCCTTGTTTCCAAGACCACTGATCTCTGTATTACAGAGCTTAGATGTTACTTTGGTAACAGCTGAAACACTCAAAACAGGGATAAATCCTGAGCATTTACAAGCATTTGGGGTCCTAGCCTGGACATACGTACAGGTCATCTGAAGGGGGTGGATGCCAGGTAATGGATGGTCTTTGAGGTGACCCCCTTAATTCCCTCAGACTTACACAGGAGATGAGGTAAGGAAGCCAGGCCCAGCGCTTCTGATTCGTGGTTCACTTCCTTGGTCCCTGTCCTGTTCGCTTCATCATCAGAGCCTCCCTTTACAAGGGTAACGAACCCTGTCATCTGCTCTGAGCGCTGGCACTTAAATAGAAGGCGCTGACCGCAAGTGTGGCCATGGGCGCCTGCCAGGGACAAGCTCTTGTTAAATGACCACAGGTGGAATCTCACTGTTGAGCTCCTATCTTCATGTCAAGCCACCAAGCAGGTCACTGGTGACTCTCAAATCAGCTCCCAACCAGGGTCTCAGCAGCAGCTTTAGGCCATGACGGGGTGGGTACGTATCTGTACCATCCTCTGCGAGCTGGTGGCACTAGGATATAGGGGAACTAAGCGCCTGTGTATCCTATTAACCACGTAAACGTCATCCACTCCTGACACTTGAATATCATCTTTAGTGTCTGTACTACAAAGAAACTCCTACAAGTCTCCTTAGCAACCAACATGAGTTGAACATCACCCCTGAATGGAAATCCCAACAGGAAGTCAAACCAGATTAAAACTACCCCATTTTAAATGCACCATTCTAGGTGAATAAAATAATGTGTTATCACAAAGCAATTTTCTGGGCTTACTATTTTTTTATATCAATTTGGAATATTTATTGTACTTCTTAATGCATTTCTTAACATCCATGGTACCCCTTAATCAAGAATATACAGTCATCTACTTAGGATTCTTAGGATTTGCCAAAGTGAGGAACATTCTTAGAATCACAGAATGATAAGCAAATGAAGTTTACAAATATTGCAACCATCGATATCATACGTTTTCCAAACCATAACTCTAACACGGAGGTATATCATTCTCCAGACCCTGCAAATTCTTAATGTCCATTTTAGCAGTACTGGGAGAGTACGCTTTCAACCATGCAGCTAGCCAGAAAGACTCTTTTATATACGTGTGCTTCTCACAAAAAGCTTCTCTCCTTCCTCTAATATGACAGAGACTGTAGCTGTATCTGAAGAGAAAGTGAATTTCAATGACGACCATCACCTAAAAACATACATAAATTCCTATATCTGGTACCAGAGGTAGAGCTTACCATTTTGATGTTTAAAGAAATGACTTTATGACATCCGTTCATAAGTAAAAACAGAAAACACACTGAGTAGTTTTATAATTGTTTTTTTAGGAGGAAGAAAAACCCCATTAAATCCTGATTATTAGTCATAGCAGAAACAAAGGGTTTAACACAGTTATATCAAATACAACTTTTTAAAAGCTACTTACGTCCAAAGAATCCTCCTTCAGTAGGATAAGGGCCATGTTCTGTGACACCAACCGGCAGGAATAGCCTAGAATAAAAGAAGGAGCAACATACGTGAATTTACCATCCCCGCCAGGAACTCACCACATTCAAGGTCCCCTGAATTCAGCCTCCCTTCTGGTCCCTTCCTTATCACCACGTTTAGCCTATGGGCTCACACAGAGGAATTGAGCAAGAGTGTGGAGAGGAAAAGTTCACACAGATTCCGACTTTTGCAGACAGCTCTGGTAGCACTGCTCGGGAGGGTCTTCATAACTAATGGCTGAAATAAATACTCATCAATTTTCTGTGGATTTTCCTTATCCTTGTTATGCTTGTATTAGGATGAGCTTTGGGTTCTCTAAAATAACAGCAAACGCTTTAGGAAGACAAATGGAATCAACGGAGCTCCTCAACCAGGATAAACGTGCCTACTGTGATATCAAGGTCCCTCACTTGCTTTTTGAAAAGGCAGGTAATTCTCACAGCAGGCTTCTAAGGAAGCCTATGATACACAGAGAGTCACTCTTCCTGCGAAAGCTCAAAGCAACCCCCATTTCAAGAATTAAATCTGAGTCAAGAGTAACCCAATGCTAATTCTTAACAACTCCCATTACATTTTTAGACAATGGTATCTCTGTAGGTTAATTTAAGCAAGATACTCTTTTCCACTTTTCGTCCCGGAAGGCAAATGTATTTTCTATGAAGATCTTTCCTACTCAAGACTTTGCAGTACACGCATGACAGCTGGAGATGCTTGGTGACACAACGACCAAGGTAAGAGCCTCTCCGGACTCTTCCCCTTCTCCCCACACTCTGGGGAGAAGGAGGAGGCGGCCCCAGCCAACCCCAAGTCCAGGGCTGTCTGTCGGGGCCCTGGGCTCTCTCTTTCAAATCACCCTCCACCATCTTGGTGCCCCTCAAGAGAGCTACCATCAACATGTGCTTTTCACCAACCTCCATCTTAATTTATCTCATTGAGAAAAGTCAAGAAAACAGTCCTTCCACCTAGAGAAGTGGTCCTTGCAAGGATCATGGACCAATGATCACAGAAACAGGGAACAAGTCATCAGCATAAAGAACGTCAACCTTCAGAACAAGGACGCGGGTGACCATCTCAAGGAAGGGCCTTAACCAATGCTTAGGCAACAGGAGTCTGGGTTCTCCTCCGCAGAAGAGCCAAAATACCCCTTCCCACAGATGCTTTATTTAACTAGAAAAGGAGATAAGCATTTAACTAGTGGACAAGTCACAGAACTGCTGCGTTTATGTGCTCAATTCTACCCAGAAGGCCCTCTTTCACCCTCAAGAAACTCTACTAACAGGCACAAAACAGAACTCAAGACAGACAACAATTAAGATGAGAAAAACCTTGGGGTATTTTTGGAGGGTAGAAAATAAATATTTTTGTTTATTTTGGAATGTATGAAGTATAGCCTTCACTAATGAGTGTCATTTGAGAGGACTGCTTATAAACCACCTCAGAACACAAATTTTAAAGCACAAAATTATGACTTTGCATCTAACCGTCATTTTCTTAAAGCAATACCTTGAAGATCTATTCCAGGCAGTTAACGACAGTTATCTGAAGGGAATGAGATAATTTTGCTGGTTAAAACCTCACGTATCATTTGAAAAGCGAAAACAACTGAATAGTTTAAAATCACAGGACCACATGGGCAAATACCTGTTCAACCTCTAAGAGGAAAAATAAAGGGAGGAAACACAGCACAATTTTCCACACATTTTCAAACTTGTTCAAGTCTGTATTTTAACAGTAGTGATGAGTAGAAATGAGAGTTTCCCAGAATGCCACCGAAAATTCTGCACAGCAGGATGGAAATAACTGAACTTTGTTTCCCACTAAAATCTTACAAATATATTCTTCCTTCCTATAAATTCTTAGACTAAGTGCAGAAGGGAGGTCAATATTTTATTTTCATTTGCAAACAGGGATATTGGAACTTTAATCATTTTTCTTCCCTTGTCCCAGAAACTTCCAGCAACTTCATGCAATAGAGACTGTTACAAATTTAGTATAACTCACACAAAAGGATTTGCTGGTAGTTTTTGATATGAACAACAGTTGCAGAAGCAAGATGAAATGTTTAAGCCGTTGCTTCCCCCTTGATTTTATATTTTGCAATTTAAGTAAAATGCCACTTGACAACTGAAGCTGCATAAAGATATTATGGAAAAACTCAAAGTATTTTTCTAGCAGTTGCAAGGGAGAGGGTAACAAATAAAACCACTGGCACTTTCATGAATTTAAATACACAAAACTCAAGGTTTCTGAGAAGAAACAGGTTCTTTTTTTTTTTTAGTTTGGAAAACGAGGCAAGATTTTGCTTAATTATCACACAGAACACTTGCTCTAGACAGACCATGGAAGTTTAACGCAGTTAAATGTGACTTAGCTAACATGGCAAATTAAATTATGTCAATCCAAGTTTGGTGTGCTTGATTTCTAATGTTTTTGGATAAAATGAGATCAGCTCTTGGAGAACAGCCAGCTATGAAATGTCAATCCACACTTGTAAATTGAGGTCTATTTCTTTAATCTCACAATCTAACAAGACAACCATAAAATGACTGCAAAGGGAACCTCTGGGATTTCACGTTTTACTACGGCTGAAGTTAACAGCACACCACAAAAGTGCTTAGTCTTTCTACTACCTGAGTATAATCAACACGCAAAGAAATTAAAATATTACAGCGTCTATGGTACTTAGAGCAGGACTTGATTTTAAGAAAATAAAATCATCATTCACACTAGAAAATAGGACCAAACCAAACCTCTCTTGGAACTCGCAATCAGCGTCTTTTTTCTGAGGTAAGCATATATTGTCGAAGATATCCCAACCTAGATTTCTTCGGAGACACTTTTGGAAGGGTTAGCAACAACTGATTCCTACTAACCATATACCTAGGATCCATCAAATTACCCCTCAGTGGGATTCAACTTGGTTCCAAACCAACAAGTGTGTTGTTGGTTGTAAATAATTTCAGGGAGAATCTGGTCACTCAATATTTGAGAGTTAGTGTATGAAACACACTGCCAGACGTCAGGAATGGAACTCTTCATCTGCTCCGGACTCAATCAAGGATGCTCAGAGCAGAATCCCTCCCCATCTGAGAACCAGGACATCAAGGACTCATCCACAGAACCACACCTGGGCACCCTTCCCTCCAGACCCTCAGATGCTTCTCAGAAAGGCTCCATCACAGGTAGGAACATGCTGCCTCAGCCTTACCTCGTGATCTTCCCCCAAACCAGGCCATCCTGACTCATGCTATTCTCATTCTTTATGTATTTGTCTTAAACAAATTCTTGAGGTTCAAGATTTAAACCTATCTCATCTACAAAGCCTTCCCTGATCTTTTTGACGCCTATCTTTCCTTCTGAGAACTGAATTATCACGTGTCATGGTCACATGCTCAGATTCTCAGCACTCACACCTGTGTGGCCCAGGCTAAGTTACTTGGTATCTCTGTGCCTCAGTTCTATCTTTAAAAGGGGATAATGCCTATCTCAAAGGGAACAGTAAACTTACCTAAAGGACTTAGCGGTAATATGGCAAATGCTGTGCTAACATTTAATGAGTAACTATTACTAACGCTAGCCATGCTCAGCATGTACACTGCACAACTGGTATTTTCTCATCTATTTTATTCCTGAGTTTGTCTCATAATTAACTCAGGCCCCAATACGGGAACATAAGTGCCCCAAGCCTATAGGGGAGCATCTGGCAACAGCAGAGCTGCAGGCAATCAAGAAATCACACACCTGACTTTTCTGTGAACATTACTGGGGCTGTGGCCGTGTTCCCCCAGCCCCACCTGAGAACCGGACTTGTCTCCCTGCCAATGGGCAAGAATAGGGCGGGCAAGTCCACATTTACTCACTGTCAGAAATTAAACTTCTAAGACTATAGAAGTGATTTAAAGGTATCACATAATGGGTAACAAAACATGGGGGAGGGGCGGCCAAATTCCAACTCAGATGGTTCACAGTGAAAGCGATTCCCAATGCGATGACTTTAAAATGGAACACGCACTAGGATTTTGTTCTCACTCATCCTATCTCTGTTAGAAAAAAACTTACAGACTCTGAAAACTTCACATCTATTTTCTAACTATGTAATAGATGCTTTATCCAGTCATAGTAAGGAAGTGACGACTACATGATTCACAAAGGCTATACAGCTGAAATTTCACTTTAGACTAGCTGATGCCAAATTTTTAAGCTAAAAAAGAAAACTTCCAACTCCTGGAAACACAGCTAGTTAGCATAAATCCAAGCGCGGCGCAGCAGGGTCCTGGCATCGTGTCAGTTCCAAAGGACCTCAAAGCCACACGCAGGATGACTGCATCTACCTAACACTCATAGGCCCATAACAGACACAAATATCCTGGAACCTAACTTGACTAAGTATTTATTTTCAAGGTATGAACTAAAAGTTACACTTTAAATTCTCAAACTGTGATAGATGATGGATGGATGGATGGATAGATGCATGGATGGGTGGGTAGATGGATGGATGGGAGGACAGATGGATGGATGGGAGGACAGATAGATGGATGGATGGATAGATGGATGGATGGATGGGAGGATGGATGGGAGGATAGATGGATGGATGGGAGGATAGGTGATAGATGGATGGAGAATAGATGGATGGGAGGATAGATGGATGGATGGGAGGTTAGGTGATAGATGGATGGGAGGATAAGTGATGGATGGAGGGAGGATAGGTGATGGATGGAGGGAGAATAGATGGATGGGAAGGACAGATGGATGGACAGATGATAGATAAATGAGAGAGAGAGAGAGCGAATACTAAAGACAGCCAACAGCACCAAACACCTCTAAAGGGAAATGTTGCCAGTTAAAACTGTAAGAGTCAACAATCATAGACATCCCAACTCTGGAGGTGGTGAAATATGAAAACAACGTGTCTTAGAATGGATGAAATTTAGTACCCTTCCCCAGGGTTTTCTAACTCAAATTTCAGATAGGGTTTTCGTGAAAGCTTCATGAATCTGTTTAAAAGGAGCCCTGCACCAGGAGCGATTGGCCCTGAGACCCAGCATGAACTAGCTTGGTCAATAAGTGCAGCATGACCTTGTAAACTCTGAATGTCCCCCGGCGCTCTAAGACTGTTGACACGTGAAGACCAAAGACAGCGTAGGGAAAGCACTCCCAGCACAGGGCCCGGCATTCAGCACTCTTCTCCTTATTTCACGGAGAAGTAGAACTACTAGACACTTGGTCTGCTTCCCAAGTACCTTCTGGGTACCCTAATGTGCACACAGAATGCACTAAAATGTACAGAATATCCAATCCATATTGTGGGAGACAGACCAATAATGGTTCATATCACAGAAGGTATGAGGAATATGGGACTAGAACACAGGCTTACAATCCTCCTGGATCTGGAGCACGACCTTGGGCTGCTCACAGCCGTCACCAGTGGTCTGACGTGGACAAGTCTAACACCATGTCTAGATGTCTACACTGCATCCTCAACAGACGCCCTAATTTAGTGGTGCATATACACAATG
Source organism: Balaenoptera musculus (assembly GCF_009873245.2). Taxonomy (NCBI): domain Eukaryota; kingdom Metazoa; phylum Chordata; class Mammalia; order Artiodactyla; family Balaenopteridae; genus Balaenoptera; species Balaenoptera musculus. The sequence continues at coordinate 3,682,731 of NC_045802.1, read as the reverse complement.
GAATATTACTCAGCCATAAAAAAGAATGAAATAATGCCATCTGCAGCAACATGGATGGACCTAGAGATTATCATACTAAGTGAAGTAAGTCAGACAGAGAAAACAAAGACCAAATGATATCGCTTATATGTGGAATCTAAAATATGACACAAATGAACTTACTTACAAAACAGAAACAGACTCACAGACATAGAAAACAAACTTATGGTCACCAAAGGGGAAAGGGAGGAGGGATAAATTAGGAGTTTGGGATTAGCAGATACACACTATATATATAGTGCTATGTATAAAATAAACAACAAGGTCCTACTGTACAGAACAGAGAACTATAGTCAAAATCTTATAATAAACCATAATGGAAAAGAATATGAAAAAAATATGTACATATAACTGAATCACTTTGCTGTACACCTGACACTAACACAATATTGTAAATTAACAATACTTCAATTAAAAAATAAGATAAAATAAATAAAGAATAGAATTTTTTAAACATCTTTATTAGAGTATAATTGTTTTACAATGGTGTGTTAGTTTCTGCAGTATAACAAAGTGTGTCAGCTATACGGATACATATATCCCCATATCCCCTCCCTCTTGCACCTCCCTCCCACTTTCCCTATTCCACCGCTCTATGTGGACACACAGCATCGAGCTGATCTCCCTGTGCTATGCAGCTGCTTCCCACTAGCTATCTACTTTACATTTGGTAGTGTATATATGTCAATGTTACTCTCTCACTTCGTCCCAGCTTACCCTTCCCCCTCCCCATGTCCTCAAGTCCATTCTCTACATCTGGGTCTTTATTCCTGTCCTGCCCCTAGGTTCTTCAGAACCATTTTTTTTAAATTCCATATATATGTGTTAGCATATGGTATTTGTTTTTCTCTTTCTGACTTACTTCACCCTGTATGACAGACTCTAGGTCCATCCACCTCACTACAAATAACTCAATTTTGTTTCTTTCAATGGCTGAGTAATATTCCATTGTATATATGTGCTGCATCTTCTTTATCCATTCATCTGTTGATGGACACTTAGGTTGCTTCCATGTTCGGGCTATTGTAAATAGAGCTGCAATGAACATTGTGGTACATGACTCTTTTTGAATTATGGTTTTCTCAGGGTATATACCCAGTAGTAGGATTACTGGGTCATATGGTAGTTCTATTTTTAGTTTTTTAAGGAACCTCCATAGTGGCTCTATCAATTTACATTCCCACCAGCAGTGCAAGAGGGTTCCCTTTTCTCCACACCCTCTCCAGCATTTATTGCTTGTAGATTTTTTGGTGATGGCCATTCTGACTGGTGTGAGGTGATACCTCATTGTGGTTTTGATTTGCATTTCTCTAATGATTAGTTGAGCAACTTTTCATGTGTTTGTTGGCAATCTATATATCTTCTTTGGAGAAATGCCTATTAAGGTCTTCTGCCCATTTTTGGATTGGGTTGTTTTTTTGATATTGAGCTGCATGAGCTACTTGTATATTTTGGAGATTAATCCTTTGTCAGTTGCTTTGTTTGCAAATATTTTCTCCCATTCTGAGGGTTATCTTTTTGTCTTTTGTATCGTTTCCTTTGCTGTGCAAAAGCTTTTAAGTTTCATTAGGTCCCATTTGTTTATTTTTGTTTTTATTTCCGTTGCTCTAGGAGGTGGGTCAAAAAGGATCTTGCTGTGATTTATGTCAGAGTGTTCTGCCTATGTTTTCCTCTAAGAGTTTTATAGTGTCTGGCCTTACGTTTAGGTCTTTAATCCATTTTAAGTTTATTTTTGTGTATGGTTTTAGGGAGTGTTCTAATTTCATTCTTGTACGTGTAAGCTGTCCAGTTTTCCCAGCACCACATATTGAAGAGGCTGTCTTTTCTCCACTGTATACTCTTGCCTCCTTTATCAAAGATAAGGTGCCCATATGTGTGTGGGTTTATCTCCGGATTTTCTATCCTGTTCCATGGATCTATATTTCTGTCTTTGTGCCCATACCATACTGTCTTGATTACTGTAGCTTTGCAGTATAATCTGAAGTGAGGGAGCCTGATTCCTCCAGCTCTGTTTCTGTTTCTCAAGATGGATTTGGCTATTCAGGTTCTTTTGTGTTTCCATACAAATTGTGAAATTGTTTGTTCTAGTTCTGTATAAAATGCCATTGGTAGTTTGATAGGGATTGCATTGAATCTGTAGATTGCTTTGGGTAGTATAGTCATTTTCACCATGTTGATTCTTCCAATCCAAGAACATGGTATATCTCTCCATCTGTTTGTATCATCTTTAATTTCTTTCATCAGTGTCTTATAGTTTTCTGCATATAGGTCTTTTACCTCCTTAGGTAGGTTTTTATCCTAGGTATTTTATTCTTTTTGTTGCAGTGGTAAATGGGAGTGTTTCCTTAATTTCTCCTTCAGATTTTTCATTGTTAGTGTATAGGAATGCAAGAGATTTCTGTGCTTTAATTTTGTATCCTGCTACTTTACCAAATTCACTGATTAGCTCTAGTAGTCTTCTGGCAGAATCTTTAGGATTTTCCGTGTATAATATCATGTCATCTGCAAACAGTGATGGTTTTACTTCTTCTTTTCCGATTTGGATTAGAATGTTTTTTAAAAGGTCAATTTTAAAATATCTAATGGATATGAGTGCTTCTGAAACCAAAACTACAAACATTGCTACACCTTCTTTGAAAAAAGCACAAAATAATATAGCTGTTAATGGAAAAAACTGGACAGGTATCAATCACCTTGTGAGGTTCAGACAAGCCTCACTCCAGCAACGACTAACACCTTCCTTCGGGAATAATAAGCCATTCATGTCTTCTGGGTTGATTTTGGGAACTCTGCTTTCACTTGTGTTTACCTAAACTTGGCTAGACCCTGATAGATGCAGGTGTGACACAAGGACAGGAGGACAGGGGCGGGGCAGGTGCAGCATCTCTGCTCTCATGCTTTCTGTGCCCTCTGTGAACAGGAGCCGTGGATCAATAGCAGGTGTTTTAGACCAAATTTACATGGGAAATACCTGAAGGGCTGATGTATATACATAGAAAAAGACATTCCACCAAAAGCAAACGTATTATCCTTCATCTATAAAAATGTTGCTGACATCACCAAAGGGCTGTAAGCAATGGGTTTTTATTACCTAGTAATAGTGACGGGTCTACACAGAAACATCACCACACTTTTCTCCAAAAATATGTGTTTAGGAAACAACAGGTACAACATCTACATCTAATCCTTCAGAGACTGTTTGTGAACCACATGTCAGTCTCTGGGGACTTTAATCTCACTTGTGTGGGAGTCCAAAAGGACTACAGTCTTGATAAGAAATGATTAAGTGGCTTTTTTATCTATTACAAAAAAAAAAAGAAGAAATCCACCCCAGACAGTAGGCATTGTCTATAACTGAGGTTCTCTGAGAGTCGGGGCTGATTCAAAAGAGAAGACTGAAGGAAAGGGGCTCCACTGGAACCAGTTGATCGTGTTCCAAGGAGACTCCTCTGAATAGGACACCAGTCACTCAACTTCAGATGTTCTTTCTGTATGTTTCTTCCTGCAGTGAGCTGTGACATGGACTCTATTCCCATCAACACATGAGAAGTCATGTAGCCCTTATTCATTTTATCACCTATGCACCAGAGCTTGTGACACAAGGGTGACAGAAGTCCTAGATAATTTTAAAGTAATTCAAACAATCAAAATTAGATTTTTTGGGACTTCCCTGGTGGTGCAGTGGTTAAGAATCCGCCTGCCAATGCAGGAGACACGGGTTCGAGTCCTGGTCCGGGAAGATCCCACACACCACAGAGCAACTAAGCCCGTGAGCCACAACTACTCAGCCTGTGGCTCTGGAGCCCACGAGCCACAATTACTGAGCCTGTGTGCTGCCACTACTGAAGCCCGCGTGCCTGGAGCCCATGCTCTGCAACAAGAGAAGCCACCGCAATGAGAAGCCCATGCAGCGCAATGAAGAGTAGCCCCCGCTCACCGCAACTAGAGAAAGCCCGCGCGCAGCAACGAAGACCCAACGCAACCAAAAATAAATATAAAATAATAAATAAATTTTTTTTAAAAAATTCTATTTTTTTTTAATTAGTAGTTTCACAAGTCCTTTTCAAACTAAAAACGTGCTGCTTTAACACTCATGAAGTAATCTGGGCTTGAATTCCCTTTTTTCAATTTTCATTTCTGCGATGCTTAGCAGGCAGAGGTTGCCAACCCAGATGGGGAAGGGAAAGGTTCAAGCCTGTTAGAAAAACCTATGAATTGGTAAAAATCATTATAATGGCTATAACTATATAAAATAATAATGCATATTTAAACTCAGTGAAAACATGCTTAGTCTCAGACTAAATTTTTGTGAAGAAAGCAATAAGAAAATCAAACTCTCATCAACTCTTGAATTCTCTGGCCTCTGTAAGTATGCTTAATACTTTTCAGGAAGGTGGCATAGTTCTACTGTTTATAACGGGCAGATAATGCTCATAAGAGCATCTTAAACTTTCCTCGGTCTTGTGAATGAAGAATTCTATAAAGCACTTCCGTCGACGCATCTGAGAAGCCCTTAGGCACCTCTATAAGACGGTTCAAAAACGTAATACAAAAATCAGCACTGGGAAATTATTCCTTAAATGAATTACCTATGTTAATTGCAGTTTCTTGTTTGTCGCCTGTCAACACCCATATTTTAATTTCTGCCTTCAACAGAGTTGCTATGGTTTCTGGCACGCCTGCCTGAAGACGATCTTCTATGGCTGTGGCTCCAAGCAGCAGCAGATTCTAAATTAAAAAACAGCTTCCATTAAAGATGGGGACACACGTAAGAGCAGCACGAATGACGAAACTCTTGACAGAAGAAAGGCAGTCAAAGTGTTCTGAGACAATTACCTTATTTCCTCCCCATTAAACCTTTGTCTGTAGATAATTAATGACAGTCACATGTGTGGCATCTCAAAACCATCCACAGGGCTAGAACCCCTCCAGGCACACGGGCCAGCACGTGCCATCTACTTCTGGGTACAAGGGCACCTTGGGATAGAAACCACCTGGCAGCAGAGCACATGGGCGAGTTATCCTGGGGCCACTAACAGGACTGGAGCTTCTCTCTCACTCCACTCATGAGTCAAGGGCTGTGGTACAGTTAACACGTGAGAAAAAATCATTCAGTGACCAAAAAGGCCAACTACCTCCCGAGTGCCCACCTCTGGCCTGGGGACGCACAGACATCGCACCTATTTAATTGCTTTATGATTCTCAAAGTAATTTTGGAATTTCCAGGGAAGCAGGGTAAATGAACATTTGATTTCACTTCCATCCATACCCAAATTCCATTAAAATGACAAACAAGGGAAAAAAAAGCAAAGGGGAATTTTAAAAAAATAAATAAAAAGGAATGAGAAAAGCAAGCAAGCAATGACTTCAAAGCTACTGAAACTGGAAGATGGATGGACCAGTGGTTGCTGACATGAAACGGAAAAAGCTGAAATCCAGCTCCCAGATTCGAGGGACGCAATCTGTGGGAAGCTACCTCATGTCTTGGGAGAAACTGAAACAACAACAAAATCACGTAGGCAGCATGGAGTGGCAATGGCAAAGCTCAAACAGTATCAGGACAGGAAGTGTGAAAACATTTAGTAGGTATGATGTCCAGCCAGCCTAGGTACTCTGACTGCTCAGGAAACTCAACAGGGCCAGCTCACGTCGTTAAACCTCATCCTGGGCAAACCCAGAAAGTCGCCAGTGCTGTTTTTGACCTGATACTTCTTAAGACCTGAATGCTTAGCAGAGGGTGGCTAGACCTTTCTGAGAGCTCATAAAAACTGAGTGTTTCTTAAAGCAAAGAAACGATTAAAAGCTAATGGTGAGTTAAGATGCTTACAAGATCAGAGAACATCACTATACAGCCAAAAGATTTCTGCACCAAAACTTTTTTGCTCATTAGGTGTCACTGGGCATGTAATGTAACGCATCTACCACATGCAATTACCTTCTCGATGATCTCGTAACACTCTTCCAGCCGCTGAGCTCTGTCCTTCAAGATGGTGCTGGCTTCTTGGTAGACTTTGAGCCACTCCGCATAATCACTCTCAGAGAGGTCGGCGTAAGCCACACAGAGGGTCCGCAAGCCTGCAAAACAGTCCCGGCGTCTCCCAGTGAGGCCCCTAGGGACGGGCAAGCAGGGTGCCTTACCCCCAGGGGACACCGCATGTGCAGAAAATGAGAGAGACCATCCGGTTTATAGGTCACTCTAAGTCAATGTGCACACACTCAAAAAGAATTGAAAAGCAACCTTATTTTAATATAAACCACCGCTTCTATAGATGTTGACAGAACAGGAGAAGCCCTGAGACTGAACTCCTCACAGCAGAGAAGGACAGAGGCTGTGCTCGACCCTCAGACACATGAGCAGGGACCAGCCAGGAGGCAAGACGGGAAGTGTGTTTCAAGACAGCAATAAAGGTCCAGTGTGCTACCACGTGAAAGACACAGGCTTTCAAGCAGCCGTGCTTGTGTGTGCGTGTGTGTCCCTGTGTGCGTATGTGTTCCTATGTGTGCATATGTGTGTTCCCTGGTGGGCATGTGTGTCCCTGTGTGCATATGTGTTCCTATGTGTGCACGTGTGTTCTCTGGTGTACATGCGTGTGCCTGTGTGCGCACAGACGTGGACACATGCGGCCACAGAGGCTCAGGAAGGCAATGAGGCAGCAGCCGGCACTCAAGCTCTCATCACATCCACGTGCAGGGGAGCCTGAGCCCTTCTGAGAACCCCCTTCCTGTTCTCCATGGGTTCAGTGGATTATTCTGGCCTGAAGTCAAGGGTAAGCCAGTGTCATAAGGGAAACGAGAGAGGGCCTGGGAAATAAGGTGAGTTTTCCGAGAAAGGAGTGCAAAACTGGAGGGCGGTTCTGCATAGCGTCGTGGGCTGGCCTGCCTCACCGCCGTCCCTCTGGTTAAGAGTTAGCGGATGATATTTCGGTCGGTCTCCAGCCACGACTCTCGTCACTGCCACCGGTGCAGAGGGTGGGGACGAGGTTGGCGCTAGAAAACGACCCGCCTTTGAAGCAAGCCAAGTGCTGCACAAAAATGACACGTGAACATGAAGGCTCACCCGAGTGCCCCCTGAAAGCACAACTCCAAGGGCAGAAATAACACTTCCAAATTCCACTCACCTTCCGTGGCAAAATACTCCAGATGGCAGAGTGTTTCCTGCATGTATTTTGAATCTTTAGAAAGCCTCTCAAAAATCACATTATCCTGTAAAATAGGGAAACACTGTCACTGGCAAACCTTAGGTCAGTTGACGCTCTAGCACTGCAAGCCCAGCTCCGTTTTCGTGGGGTTGACCCAGCGCACACCTGGGTGGGCGAGGGGAAACACAGTTCTTGGCTGGATTCAGTCATGAGCTTTGGAAAACAAACTGGGGGTGGGTATGTGTCCACACGAACACGCCGGGGAGGACCCTGGGTGTCAGGAGAATGAATAATCAGGGACACGACGGGGCCGACGTTCACCTAGATTTGCAAAGCTCACACCAGACTTTGTTAACACCCTTTGCAGAAGTGGGAAGTGTAAAACACACACCCTAAATTGCTCAAGTGTACTCTCCCTTCCTGATGCTGCAGGAGCTCCCACCCAGGGAGGGCACGACCCACCCTGCACAGAACCGGGTTCAGCCGAGAACACGCGGTGTGGACAGTTCATCACCTGGGGACTATTTCCATGACCCACAAGCAGGGCTGGAGGACTGCAGGCTACGGATCCTGCATCAAATATGTGATAAATGGCAGTTTTAGGCCCCCTCAAATCTAAGAAATTTAGTCTGGTTTGGGGGAGACAGGTTTGAGGAGAATTAAATCCTGCAAAAAATTAAATGCACCCCCGCCGCATTTCCTGTTGACCCTGGTCTGTGGTTGCCCCCCTTCCTCTGTACCTCACACCGACCCCTGCTGGCCTTGCTGTGGTTCTCAGAACACAATGGCAAATAAACAACCAAAAAGGTAAGAAAAAGTATTGTGTGAGAACAGAATCTAACATAATTATCTAATCTTTCCCAATCTAATCCCATATAATCTGGACCTTGGTGAGTCCAGATCGGATGCCTTAGAATTCACACACATTACTCACTTTTTAAAAAGCTCTGATCGCTCTCCTCAAACACTTCTTCCCACAACTGGTGAAGACGAGTAAGATTTCCAACGAATCACTGATCCTTGTGTAGCCTCATATTTCCCGACACAGTCTCAGAAAATGAGCTTAATAAGTCTTTCCCTCAACACATAAGACCATGGTTTGACAAAATGTAGTTTTGTAGGTCAGGTTCATAAACAGTAACATCTTTCCTTAAAGATTTAGATCTGACGACCAGGAGGCAGACAGGACAAAAAGCCTGACGTAGGAAATGACCGGAGGGGGCAGTAATAATAGATCACAAATGGACACTACCTCAAACCCGCCACCCAGCCTCTGTAGTGAATAAAAACTAAACCACAAATATTGAGAATAGCTGCTACAGAAAAAGAAACACATCAGAGTCCTTAAAAGATCATAGGTCGATACAACTGACTCAATCTTCCAAAGTCACCACACGAGGATAGAAAACAGGAATCAGAATTCACACTCTAAGGATTCTGCAGGACACGGCCAGCTACTGCTTCTGAAACCAACTACCGATGAACAGTAAGCTTTCCACTGACCTCTTTGCCACGCTGGCTTGAACCCCCATCATCTTCAGGGGGCTTTTACTACTAAGTCAGCGTCAGGCTGACTGAAAGAGCCTTTCAACCCTGGGCGACCATCAGGGATGCTGAGAACAGCAGTTAGGGAAGCAGCAGGGGTCCTTGACGTGCAGACCTCAGCCAGTACTTACAGCCCCTTTACAATAGAGTCGAAGCTGTCCTGAAGGGGTTCGCACAATTACAGACATCCTTTTTCTGTCGCTGTAGGGTAAAAACAAAAAGGAAAGAAAACTGTCATTGGTCTGTTTTATAGGATTACATCCTGTGATTAAACACCAAACAACCCAAAAGGTGGTCTGGCTGGCCCCCAAACGGCCAAGCTCCGTTTTCCCTACCTTTGTCCTCCAAGTCAGACTTTAACTGTGTATCTCCTACTCTTTTGCATAAACCTATTCCTTTCCCTGCCGTGGAAACTCACTAGCACAGCTCTTGATAGAAGAAGAGACAGAAATGCAGAACTTGAGCGCTTTGCTCTGTGTCTAATTTGCTCCTGACAATACTGTGTCCACGTACTTTTATTTCACAGCTCAAAGATGTTCAGTTACCTGCCCAGTGAGTAGCAAAGTGCAAGATTCAGTATAAACCCACTTCACTCAAAAGTATCTCATCGTATCTTCTTTTGACTGAAGTGGAAAGAAATGATGAATTCCGAGGACCTCCCGATTTAGCGCTGAGGTCCCCTGATGGCTCCCTCCCCAGCCGCAGCCCCAAGCACACGCACAGGCACCCCCTTCCCCATCTTTCAAAAGGACCTGCCCTCAGTCACTGACTCATTTCTCGCCCATCTATATATATACAGGCAGTCCCCTCCATACGAATGCGTTCCCTTCTGAGAGAGCGCGCTCGTAAGTCCGACAAAGTTAGTCTAGGTACCTGACTAACACGATCTATCTATCTAGTACCACACTGTAACAGGTTTATCATATTTTTTGCGCAAGTAATACATAAAAAACAAAGACAAAAAATAAAGAAAACATTTTAAATCTTACAGACCCATGAACTAACTTACGGGACATGCGAATGCACGTTCGTGTCTTTGAAAGTTCGCAACTTGAAGTTTGTATGTAGGGGACTTACTGTGTGTATATGTAGATAGATAGATAGATAGAGAGGGACAGTTTATTTCAAGTGCACAAAAGAGAAACATACCTAGAAAACTCCAGGACGTTAAGGATTCCAAATGTCTCCTCCTGTCCCATCTAGAGGAAGAAAAACAGGCTCTTACCTGAAGTGCAAAGTATTAAAATCTCAAAACAACCAGCTCCCCAATCATAAACCTCTCTATACACGCCTCTCCCCAATCACTCCCCCTCCTCTCCCTCCCCTCCTGTTCCTTCCGTCTCTCCCTCTCCCTCCATCCATCCATCCCCCTGCAGACCCCCTTCCACCAAGTACTGTCTTCCCCGTCAGTCTGGTGGGACCATAGCTCCCCCTTCTGGTGAAAGCGTCTCCTTTTCCTCCAGCGGGAGTGGCTGTCACAGTCGCTGATGACAGAGTAACTTCCAAGACATACAAATAAAGGACACAAGCTACACAGGTCCATCCGAAACCTGGGGCCAGTTATGCTTCCGAATCCAGAATTTTACACATCTCGCAGAAGTATGTGCACACACCGTATGCCACTACCTCCCCAGGGGGCCCAGGCACTACACCCTGTGATACAACACACTGATTTTCTGCAGCAAGATGCACGGCTATTCCCACCAAGTGAGATTCATAAAGAACAGAAGTGGCCGCACGGAAGTTCCATTAGGTTTCCCTACCAAATGTCCACATCCCAAATTTAGGGGGAAAAGCGTGGAACTCAAAACTTTTTCAATTTTGGATTTAGAAACAAAGGAGTGTAATTCTGCACCAGAAATTCATCAAATGTCTTTTTTCTTCGGGTTCTTCAAAGTTGGCGCGTCAACATTCTTAATTTTTCTCCAGAAGAGTCCAGATTATGTGTGCACAATTTGCAAACTTTTTAATCTAATCTGCCCTCTGCCTTGTCCCCTGGGTCTGAGAGAAATAATAACTGAAGGAACGCACAGATCCCCAAGTGTGTAGCTGACACACGCGAAGCACTGGCAAGTCACACCGTCCCCTCCACAGTGCCCCGCCCCTTCGCTTCCTAAAACACAATGAATGGGCCCCTTAGCCCAGCCCCCGTCAGCCTTTGCCCCCTTCTCTCTGCAACCCCCAGTCCCCTTTCCCCTCAGCCTGGCCCAGCTTTGCCAGGTCCCCGTCCAGAGAGTCACCGCTGCGACCCCCTCGGCGCCAGTGCCGTGACCGCCAGGAGCCAGCGCCTCTGCACCGATGTCACATCAACACCCTCACGGCCCCCATAGACTGAATGATGATCAGTAAAGCCACTTCTTTTTTTTTTTTTTAGAGTACGCACTTTGGCATCTGATTTATTTTTTCTTAAGTCTTTATTGAATTTGTTACAATATTGCTTCTTTTTTTTTATGTTTTGGTTTCTTTTTTTTTTTTTTGGCTGTGAGGCATGTGGGATCTTAGCTCCCTGACCAGGGATCGAACCCGCTCCCCCTGCATTGGAGACAAAGTCTTAACCACTGGACTGCCAGGGAAGTCCCAAGCCACTTCTTGTAAATAGTGGGTAACCACCTGGAGGACTTGCGGGTTGAGGATTCCCCAGTATTCACAGCTGAAGAGGACTTTTAAAGTTACTGTTACTTATAAATCTTATCTAATCACATGGTCTATTTACTCCACCGCCCCTCCCGATCCCCGTGGCTGCACTGCAGAGAAACACAGCAGCACCCATACACCTGCAACCTGGCCGTGAAGGCTAAAATCTCCTCAAACTGGAGGTGAAGACGACACCACTGGTGAGAAGCTTCCATGAAGGAAACTCTATATTGTCAGTACATTGTCCCAACGTGTAGCGGTTGTACACTTCCCTGAGCTATATTCCCTGTGTTGGCTGAAATCAAGTACAAATAAACATGCTCTGATCTCTGTACTCCATAAAAAAGAAACTGAAAATGTCAAGAAATGGGCACTCTGTACACGGTATGATATTTTTTAGGTTTTGCACGTAAGTAAAAGAAAGAACAGACTGCCGCCAGGTCAGGAACAACATCGAGTTATTACACCAGATGGAAGTGAACTTCAAATGCCTTCGAGAGATCCAGGGATTTAAGGACGCAGAACGCCAAGAGCTGTAAAAAGCCACGAGTCCTCCCTAAACTGAGGGTGGGAACAGCACAGGGGCGAGCGGGCGGGGACTCGCCCTGAGACCCTCACCCACCCAGACAGCAGTGAGCACAGCCCCTCCAACTTCTCATCACAGAAAACGCCCATCCCACCCACCCACCCATGTCCCTGCCGCCACCCCAAGGATCCCTATTTGACCTTATTCCTGATTTAAACTTTCTCTTCTCCCCAGATTTCTCCCTCTGGCTCCTTGAGAAGGAAACTCAAAAAAATCATAAAATAAACTTCTTGATTTCAGGGGGGAAAAACCCATATTAAAAAAAAAAAAAAGATCTTAAGTGCCAACTCCCTCCTCTGCCAGCCCAGGAGACCAGAGCCAGCAACCGAGGGCTTCAGGGAGACAGACGCAGACCCGCCCGCGAAGACAGGAGACTGTGGAGCTTTTCCCAACAACTACAGGACCAAGAAGCAGGCTTCCCGAGTGCTTTACTGCACGTTATTCCACGTCAGTGGATGGAAAACTGCGGACAGCGCCTTTAAGAGACAAAGATGACGCAAAAGCACCACACAACACAGGCAACAGAACCCCACGACATATCACTTCTCAACACACCTCGTTTCTCACAGAGAAAAAACAAACAAAAAACTCGGCTCTCATATGCACAATAGATGTGCTATTTCTAACATACAGTCTTCCAAAAAGCGAGTGACCGAGAGCATCCGGCGGTGCCCTGGGGTGTCACTTACGGCCTCTATGATGACAGAGTAGGGCGTTCTGGCTGTGAAGACGAAGCCCAGCTTCCGAGCCCCTTTCACCAAAGCAGCTTCATCTGTCAATAAAGAATTGATGAGGCGTTGACTAGTCTCCGGGAATGACAGGATTCTGTTTAGCACGTGTTATCTTTCACGTGAACAAGATCCACACCAGCGACAGAGGCCTGGCCTTTCGTGCAGTAAAGACCAAGGATCGAGAAGGCGCTCACTTACTCTCCCCCCAACCAGGACACTGAAAGGAGCGCTTTCCATCAGAGGAGAAGCCACAGCCCTGGAACTAGTCCCCCGGGCACTCTACAGCCAGCGTGAGACCAGGGGCACACAGTGGGGGCTTGGCGGGGCCGCGTCACCTCCAAACACCCAGGTCCCCAGAGAAGGGGGCAGCAGGGCACACCCAGCCAAGACGCCTCACCTGGGGAGGAGGCCTGGTAGATAATGTTGTCTCTGTCCTTCTCGGGGACCACGGTGTGGCACACGGCCAGGAGGGTGAGGAACTCCTGGATGCAGGGGGCTGTGGGCTGCAAACAGGAGCCGAGGTCACCCGACTGTCGGGACACCACTGACGTAAACCAGAGTCAGGTTCAAGGCACCCTCCCGCTCAGAATCCTGGATGCCTTCCTGCTCCCGTGAGAACAGAGGTCGGGAGCCCCGGCGCGGACCCCAGGTGCCCCAGGACCCAGCACCTGCTCGCCATCTGGCCCATCTGCTGCCACTCGCCCCCCACCAAGCCTAAACCCTCCACCAGCCACTCTGTCTACAGCTCTTCAAACAGAGCTCGTCCTTTCCCGCTGGCCCATGGCCGTCCTCCCGCTGCTGTTGGCCAGTCCCTCTATTCGCGCGTCCTCGGGGCTTCGGTTTACCAGTTGCGTCATCGAGAAGCCTGTTAACACCCCGTCTTGGAACGCGGTCTCTTCCTCTACTACCTGGCAAGGTGTCTGATGTAAACCGGGCCCTCAAACTGTCTGCTAAGTGAATGGGGGTCTCTTATTTGATCCGTTTGCTGTTTCACAGTCTAAATTGTTTGCTGCTGTTCCTAAGACAACACTGGGATTCCGTGGGACTAGCTCTTCTCACCTCCTCTGCTGCTTTGGCACCTAGTGATCTATGGCAGGAAAACAAACTTCGGGAAACTAGACTGGGAGCCACCTGCCAAGCCTGTCTGTCACCCTGCACTTTCTCCTTGCCCCTCCACCATCCCAGCGCAAACAGACCATTTCAGTCACCCACCCGCATTATTACCCTCAACCTAAATACTATCTGAGGATGCTTGAGTCCTCTTGCAGAAAGCAAGTCCTCATGGGGTGCTTGTTTCTTTGACATCCTTAATGAAAACTACCCTTATCCAGAGACGGTTCTTCTGAGATGCCTTCCTCTGCTTGCTCTACCCTAGTAGCTGTGTCTACCTCTAAGGTCAAATACAGGAAAGGACAGTGCCAGTGTCTGTGACCGTGACACAGAGCACGGCCTTCAGCAGCATCCTCTGTGAGGTCTGGGACCACTTTGTCAGAATCACCGGGGCCGAGGCCCTGCACCCCAGCCCGGGAGCATGGGTGCCTTCCACACTCCCATCTCAGAACCACTGCTGGGAAAGTTTTAGCATCAACAAATAGGCACTAACTGAAATAGAGAAAAGGAGATTTTCTCACTGAAAATTCAGAGAAAGTTTTAAGTATATCTATCTCTTCACAAAAGTTGGGAAAAATCAAGTTTTAATGTTGCTTGAGTTTACCTAATTTTAAAACTAAAATGTTTTTCAGGAAAGAGTCATATTAGGTCTAATTTATACAGCTTAAACTGGTTGTGAAACGCTTTGATCATTGAATACTTTTCTAAGTTAGTGTTTTTCAGAATAGCCTTTAGAACAAAAATGAATTCAGATGAACCGGCAATAAACCCTGGTCTGTTACAATAGTTCAGAATGTGACATCACAGTTAAGAAGTGAACAGACCAAGGTCCTGACTCTCATTTCTACGTCTGTTTGCCAGGTAACTCTTGGCCAAGTCAATCTTTCTATGCAACTTCCCATCACCTCTCTGGGGTGACTCGGGTGCTAAAGGAAATATACTTCAAATGCCTAGCACATAGTAGGATGCTGTAAATGCAACGTGTTGCTATATCTTACTTTTGTTTCCTAAATTATCCTAGCCAAAGGATACTGTAATTACTTTTCAAAATACATGACCTCTTAGATTCACAACTACGAAGAACCAGTATTGCAGAAACCTTACAAAGCAAAAGAAATCTGAAATGCTAGAGAATTCTATGGTAAGACTCATCTTGATCGTGATGTGCTACTTTATAACTTCACCACATATTTAATTTGGCTTTAAATTAAGTTATGCAACGTGTTCACCACAAATTGATCACATCCCTAAAGCACTAACACTATATAAGCGAGGTCACATCTCTTCCCCAGACTCCAAAATGGCAACTTTCAAGACATTACACATATACATAAATGAAAGTGCATCACAAGTTATTTAAAGTCCTAGAAGCGTGTATATGTTAATCCCAATCTCCTAATTTATCACTTTGCCCCGTGTTTCCTCTTTGGTAACCATAAATTTGATTTCAAGATCTGTGCGTCTGCTTCTGTTTTGTAGATAAGTTCATGTGTATCGTTTTTTATTAGATTCCACATATAAGTGGCACCATATGTTGTTCTTTGTCTGACTTACTTCACTTAGTATGATAATCTCTACACACTACTATATATAAAAAAGATAACTAACAAGGACCTACTGTATAGCACAGGGAACTCTACTCAGCACTCTGTAATAACCTACATGGGAAAAGAATCTGAAAAGGAGTGGATACGTGTATATGTGTAACTGATACACTTTGCTGTACATCTGAAACTAACATAACATATTGTAAATCCACTATACGCCAATAAACATACAAAAAGAAAAAATAAAATAAAGTTCTAGAAGCAAACGGTAGCCTTACATGATGATCCTCAATGTTCTTCAAGAGCCTGGGGTCATCAAAGTCACACGAGTCACTAGGCGGAGGAGGTATCTGGCTGAAGAGAGAACAGAAGATACTTACTCAGCTCAAAAGTTCCTTCAAGATAACTCACACCTAGTAAGAATCTGTCTTCAGGAAGAACCACACCTAAAAAGCCTATAACTTTGTATTAAACTTTTAAAGATTTGAAATACTGGCTATGATTTCAAACCTCAAGGCAGTAAATCTTTAACCCGACTATAAACAAAATACAGATGGTCCCTGACTTACGATGTTTCGACTTTACAGTTTTTCAACTTTACGATGGTGCAAAACTGATATGCATTCAGTAGAAACCGTACTTCAGACTTCGAATTCTCATCTTCCCTCAGGCTGGCGACACGTGGGACAACCCTCTCTCGTGATGCCGGGCGACACGCGCGGCCCCAGTCAGCCCCACCATCACGAGGGAGAACACAAGCACGTAAAATAAGAGGAACTGTGGCAATGTATCTGTGCAGCCATTCATGGCCAGAGCTTGTATGTGAAAGAGAAAAAGGGGGTAAATAATTACAAAAAAGGAAACGTGACATGATGGCTCTGCGCCATCACACTGAAGAGACGCGAAGGTCTGAGTACACTCCCTTCTTCGCCCCTTCCTGAAACCCTGTCTTCAGGACAAAGACAAGGGAAGACAAGATGACAGCAGAGCTGATGTCAATCTGAACGCTGAGTAGATATCAGAGTTTAGTGCAGCAGAGAAAACAGAAACCAACAGCTTGCAAGGGGAAGCACCGAAAATGCAAGCTGCTGCCCCCCAGCAGAACCCTGGTGAAAGCTGAGGACGAGGCAGCACGAGGTACCTGTGAGATAAAGGGAAGGTGGAAAACAGGACAGGCTCCAAATCCACCTGAGCAAGACTCAGTCTGCGAGAAACCTCCCTCATCGCAGGCAGCCAGGCACCTGAACCTCTGCACCCAGAACGAAATGAAGGTCTATCCTCCAGAGAACCTAAACCAGAGCAGCCCTGGACCCAGAAACACTGAGCACACAGGTGGGTAGGATAAAGCATCCTCCCTAAACCGGAGTTTTAAGTGAAACACTGTATACATTGAAAGGTATGATCAACAACCCTCTGTCTCCACTCAGCTCCCATAACAGCTTCAGCCAGATTTACAGCCCTTGGCAGGAAACTGGAGGTCTTCCTGCGAGAAGATGACTGATCAGCTCAAAAGAAAGACACACAGATGCTGACATCAGAGATCCTCTAATAAAACAGTCCTGGCTGCTCATTCCACAGGGAAGACAGACAATCATCAACCACACTGTCCCCCCTACATACATGGCCCCAGCAATCAGCTTTCTTAGTGTAAAAATCTTAAAACGTTAGCAGACAACACCACTAGTCTTAAAGGAAATGCAAATCAAAACCACAATTCACAGCCACTGGGATGGCTATTATATACATAAAAAAGACAAATGAGATACCACTTCACAGCCATTGGGATGGCTACTATATATATAAAAGATAAACAGAAATTAACAAGTGTTATTAGGACGTGGGGAAATTGTGCATTACCAGCGGGAATGTAAAATGGTAGAACTGCTATGAAAAATAGTTTGGTGGTTCCTCAAAAAGTTAAACATGGAATTACCATATGACCCAGCAATTCCACTTTCAGGCATAATCCCAAAATACATAAGAGCAGAAACTCAGATACCTGTACATCAATGTTCATAGAAGCATTATTCACAATAGCCAAAAGATGGAAATAACCCAAATGCCCATCAACAGATGAATTAATAAACAAAATGTGGTATATACATATATGGAATATTACTCAGCCTTTAAAAGAAATGAAATTCTGATACATGCTACAACAGGTATGGTACAACCTTGAAGATATTATTCTAAGAAGTGGAAAGTGACTGGATATATCAGACCGATAGCTGGATATTTTTGTTAAAGTCTTGTAGTACCACTGGGCTTTTAAAACCATATTCATGTTTCAATTTTATTCTGGTTCTCTCTTGAAATAACATATATGCAACTTTTATTTTCAAAATATTCAAGTGAGAAGTGCCAATATAAAATTGTTCCAAAGCCTTTCCCACTAAAGTGTCAAGAACTGTTAAAATCTACTTACCAGAAATCATCTGATGATGGCTCCCTTGTCAATTCTGGAAAATGACTGACAGAGAGAGAGAAACAGAATGGTTACAAAACTGTGATCAAAAACACAGGTATTCACACAAAGAACAAACTCCAGCATAGATCATACGTTAGGCCCCAAAAAAGTCTTAGTAAGTTCAAGAAGATTGAAATACCAAGCATCTTTTCCTACCACAAGGGTATGAAACTGGAACTCAATTACCAAAAAATGGAAGACTCACAAATATGTGTAGATTAGACAACATGTGACTGAGCAACCAATGGATCAGATCAATGAAGAAATCAAACATGTAATCAAAAAATACCTAGACACAAATGAAAATGGAAATACAACATACCAAAACTTACAGGATGCAGCAAAAGCAGTTCTGAGAAGTCCATAGCAATAAATGCCTACCTCAAGAAACAAAAAAAAAATCTCAAATAAACAACCTAACATTATATCTAAAAGAACTAGAAAAGAACAAATGAAACTCAAAGTTAGAAGGAAGGAAATAAAGATTAAAGCAGAAATAAATTAAAGAGACTCAAAAGTCAATAGAAAAAAAAAAAAACTATGAAACTAAAAGCTGGTTCTTCAAAAGATAAAGTTAAGAGCACTTGGGACTTCCCTAGTGGCTCAGTGGATAAGAATCCACCTGCCAATGCAGGGGACACAGGTTCGAGCCCTGGTCCAGGAAGATCCCACATGCCACAGAGCAACTAAGCCCGTGTGCCACAACTGCTGAGCCTGCACTCTAGAGCCCGCAAGGCCTAGAGTCCGAGCTCCACAACGGGAGAAGCCACAGCAATGAGAAGCCCGCGCACTGCAACGAAGAGTAGCCCCCGCTTACCACAACTAGAGAAAGCCTGCGCGCAGCAACAAAGACCCAACGCAGCCATAAATAAATAAATAAATTTATATATAAAAAAGAAAAAGTTAAGAAACCTTTAGCTAGACTCACCAAGAAAAAAGAGAGGACTCAATCAGAAATGAAAGAGAAGACATTACAACTGACACCACAGAAATAAAAGGATCGTAAGAGACTATGAACAATTATACGCCAACAAGTTTGACAGCCTAGAAGAAACAGATAAATTCCTAGTAACATACAACCTACCAAGACTGAATCATGAAGAAACAGAAAATCTGAACATACTGATTACTAGTAAAGAGATTGAATCAGTAATCAAAAACCTCCCAACAAAAGCCTGGGACCAGAAGCCTTCACTAGCAAATTCTACCAAACATTCAAAGAAGAATTAATACCAATCATTTTCAACCTCTTCCAAAAAACAGAAGAGGGGGGAACACTTCCAACTCATTTTCCAAGGCCAGCATTGCCCCGATACCAGAACCAGAAAGAACACCACAAGAAAAGAAAACTACAGGTCAATATATCTGAAGAACATAGATACAAAAATCCTCAGCAAGATATTAGCAAACCAAATTCAACAATACACTGAAAGGATCATACACAATGATCAAGTGGGATTTATTCCAGGGATGCAAGATTGATTTAATATCTGCAAATCAATATGACAACACCGCATTAACTAAATGAAGGATAAAATCATATAATCACCTCAACAGATGCAGAAAAATCATGATAAAATTCAACATTCATATATGATAAAAAAAAAATACTCTCAGCAAAATGGATATAGAGGAAATGTACCCCAATACAATAAAGACCATATATGACAAGCCCACAGTTAACGTTATACTCAACAGTGAAAAACTGAAAGATTTTCCTCTAAGACCAGGAACAAGACAAAGATGCCCACTCTTGTTACATTTTTTTTCAACATAGTATTAGAAGTCCTAGACAGAGCAATTAGGAAAGAAAAAGAAGTAAAAGGCATCTAAATAGGAAAGGAAGAAGTAAAACTGTCACTATTTGCAGATGACATGATATTATATATAGAAAATCCTAAAAGATTCCACCAACAATCTGTTAGAACTAAACAAATTCAGTAAAGTTGCAGGATATAAAATCAATATACAAAAATCTGTTGCATTTCTATATATTAGTAAAGAATTAACAGAGAGAAAATTTTTTTTTAAAAATCCCATTTATGGGGCTTCCCTGGTGGTGCAGTGGTTAAGGATCCGCTTGCCAATGCAAGGGACACGGGTTTGAACCCTGGTCCAGGAAGATCGCACATGCCGCAGAACAACTAAGCCCGTGTGCCACAACTACTGAGCCTGCGCTCTAGAGCCTGTGAGCCACAACTACTGAAACCTGTGAGCCTAGAGCCTGTGCTCCACAACAAGAGAAGCCACCACAATGAGAAGCCCACGCACTGCAACTGAGAGTAGCCACCTCTCTCTGCAAGTAGATAAAGCCTACGTGTAGCAACGAAGACCCAACGCAGCCAAAAATAAAAATAAATAAATAAATAAATAATTTTTTAAAATCCCATTTACAACTGCATCAAAAAGAATAAAATACCTAGGAATAAATTCAACCAAGGAGATTAAAGACCTATACACTGAAAACTGTAATACGTTAAGAAGTTTTAAAAGACACAAGTAAATGGAAAGATATTCCATGCTCATCATGGATTGGAAGAATTAATAATGCTATAACGTCCATACTACCCAAAGCAATCTACAGACTCAATGCAATCCGTATCAAAATTCCAATGGCACTTTTCACAGAAATAGAATAAACAATCCTAAAATGTATACAGACCCACAAAAGAGGCCGATTTGCCAAAACAATCTTGAGAAATAAGAACATAGCTGGATGCATCATGTGCCCTAATTTAAAACTATATTACAGAGCTATAGTAGTCCAAACAGTATGGTACTGGAATAACAACAGATACATATCTCTATGGAACAGAACAACGAGCCCAGAAACAAACCCATGCATATATGATCAATTAATTTATGACAAAGGAGCCAAGAATATACAATGGGAAAGGACAGTCTCTTCAATAAATGGTGTTGGGAAAACTGGACAACCACATGCAAAAGAATGAAACTGTACTATTATCTTACACCATACACAAAAACTAACTCAAAATGGATTAAAGACTTGAATGTAAGAGCTGAAACCGTCAAACTCCTAGAAGAACACATAGGTGATAAGCTCCTTGATATTGGTCTTGGTGATGACTTTTTGGATCTGACACCAAAAGCAAAGTAAAAATAAACAAGTGGGACCACATCAAACTAAAAAGCTTCTGCACAGCACAGGAAACCATCAACAAAATGAAAAGGCAACCCACCAAATGGGAGAAAATATTTGCTCCCATTATAAATTAGAAATTATAAAGCTGATAAGGGGTTAATATCTAACATACATAAAGAACTCATACAACTCAATAGCAAAAAAAATCCAATTTAAAAATGGGCAGAGGTTCTGAATAGACATTTTTCCAAAAAACATATAGAGCAGGCCAACAGGTACATGAAAAGGTGCTCAACATCACTGATCATCAGGGAAATTCAAATCAAAACCTCACACCTGTTAGAATGGCTATTACCAAAAAAAAAAACAAGAAATAAATGTTGACAAGGATGTGGAGAAAAGAGAACCCTTGTGCACTGTTGGTGGGAATGTAAATTGGTACAGCCACTATGGAAAACAGTATGGCGCTTCCTCAAAAATTAAAAATAGAACTATCATATGACCCACCAATTCTACTTCTCAGTATATATCTGAAGAAAACAAAAACAGTATCTCTAAAAGATATATATGCACCCCCATGTCCACTGCAACATTATTTACAATAGCCAAGACATGGAAACAACCTGAGTGTCCATCGATGAGTGAATGAATAAAGAAAATGGTATATATGCAATGGAATACTATTCAGCCATAAAAAAGAATGAAACCTTGCCATTTTCAACAACATGGATGGACCTTGAGGGCATTATGCTAAGGAAATAAGTCAGACAGAGAAAGACAAACACTGTATGATTTCACTTATATGTAGAATCTAAAAACAAAAAAAAAAACAAGCTCAAAGATAAAGAAAACAGATTGGTAATTGCCAGATGCAGGGATAGGGGGTGGGTGAAATGGGTGAAGGGGGTCAAAAGGTACAAACTTCCAGGTATAAAATAAATAAGGCATGGGGATGTAACATACAGCATGGTGACTATAGTTAATAATGGTCTATTACAGGGACTTCCCTGGTGGCGCAGTGGTTAAGAATCCGCCTGCCAACGCAGGGGACACGGGTTCGAGCCCTGGTCCGAGAAGATCCCACATGCTGTGGAGTAACTAAGCCCATGACCCACAACTATTGAGCTTGTGCTCTAGAGCCCACGAGCTACAACTACTGAGCCCGCGTGCCACCACTACTGAAGCCCATTGCCTAGAGCCCGTGCTCTGCAACAAGAGAAGTCACCGCAATGAGAAGCCCGTGCACTGCAACGAAGAGTTGCCCCCGCTCGCCGCAACTAGAGAAAGCCCGCATGAAGCAACAAAGATCCAACACAGCCAAAAATAAATAAATAAATACATTTATAATTTTTAAAAAAAACTGTTAAAATTTTTTTTAAAAATGCTCTATTGCAAACTTGAAAATTGCCAGGAGGGTAAATCTTAAAAATTCCATCACAAGAAAAGAAGAATTTCTAATTATGTATGCTGACAAGTTAACCAGATTTACTGTGGTGATTGTTTTGCAATATATACAAATATCAAATCATTATGTTGTACACCTAAAACTAATATAACTTTACATGTCTATTATACCTCAATTTACAAAAAAAAGGCATTCAGATCAAAACATGAGTAAGAAATGTATAATTATTAGATTAGAAATATCAATTTATAGATTCCTTGAGATTTCTCACTAGGTTAGTATTTGCAGAAATAAAGCATGTTTTAACTGGTCTAAATTGGGACCCATTCAGTTTTAAACACCATCAGCAGTAATTACACATCTAAATCCCTTATAAATGTCCTTTCAAAGTATCAGAAAGTCAAGGTATTTGACTAAGCAGCTAAAAATAAACTTATTTTGTTGGAAGAATACAAATAAAATTTTGAGAAAGTGATCAAGACACTCACCCATAGGTTACCCCAGCAATGCTACACTTCTTGAAATTCATGATATTGCATGTAAGAGTTCCAGTTTTGTCAGAAAACAGGTATTTTACCTAAATCAGAGAAAAGGAAAAAACATACACCAAGAATGTAAGAGACCAACAAATGAAGTCTTTTCTTCTGTGTTTTTCAAAATCTGTATTAGTTTTCAAAGGTAAATTCCCTATGTATTATTATAAAATTAATATATTTTAATGCTTAGGCCACTTAAAAACCATTTCAATAACCAATTCTAGAGTCCAATTGTGTGGAAATGTACAAAGGAGGCTTCAGTAACAGCTCTGGATCCATTTCAGATCTGTAAGCACCAAGTCCTGTCACTAGGCATCTCAATGACACTTATACAGAATTCGTTCTTGTGTCCAAAGTGTCAAGACAACAAGCTCAGACTTTGGCAACCACAATATATTTCTTTCTCAGACTCCATCCCCTAGTTGGACTAAGAAGGCATATCCTGAAACAGCACGGAACAAACACAAAGCCTCTCCGTCACGATCACAGTGAGGTTACATGAAGGCAGCTTGGAACTGCTGCAGATTATTTAACTTTCCAAGGCACGAAGTTTTACACATTTAACACACTAAGCTCTCAATATACAAAGGTGAAAAGAGAAATTCCTGTGGAGGTTAATAAGCAAACCATTTTGACATGATTAACTGACTGCAAAAGAGATGAACCCAAATGCACGTGTGCCGTGTGAGTTCTGTCCTCCCGAGTGGATGCTGTGAGGGGGAGGGGGAGAAGGGACTCAGGACCACAAAGGAAGAGAGTCCAGGTCAGGCTCTGGATACTAACCAGCCATGTGGGCTCGGGAAAAGTCACCTCACCTTACTTGGACTCAATTTCCATGTCTATGAAATAAAAGGATTGGCCAGAAGATAAGTAACATCATTCTATGTGTAACTTTCTGGGAAATTACATCATGGATTGGTGAGAGGGAGTAATCAACACAATTGTCTCCAGGAAAGATTCCAGTTTCCCAGGGATTTTCTAAAGAGGGGTCATGATCACGGCAGGATGTAAGATAGACTCCAGTGATCCCCAAGAACTGTTCTAGGGAAGCCACATTGCACTGTTTTGTAGAAGAGGGATTAATAACATGAATTGTGTACTGTACCTTTTCTTACTGATACAATATAAGCAAATACACTGAGAATTATTTTTAAAGCAATTCAAGGCCCTTTAAGTAAAGAAAGATTATTAATGATCCTAAAGAAGTCAAATAGTACCTAGAAATATGAAATCAGTACGCTATGGGTAATGAACACTTTAACTATAAATAATAAGTTTTTATATAAGTTTTATATGCAGTAAGTCTAGGGGTACAAAAAGCTCAGTAGGATCAGCCTTTCAATAAGCAGTATTTCTTTCTGCCTCTTTCTTAAAAAATTTAAAGATTATATCAAAATATTTAAAAATGCCAATTTTATAATAAGGAATTATTAGCATTTTCTATCCTTGTGTCTATTGAACATTAAGTTATCCTTTAAGTTGCAACTCAAAACTAACTCCCCCATGCAAACTTTCCCTATTCCCAATTAGGATGAACTATTTCATCCTGGGTGCTTGAGTACGTTGAATCCTTCAATCATCCAGGTCCAGTTCAACAGCACCTGAGAACACAGTTATACTAAGCATTGTGCTAAAATGACAGAGGTGACCAAAGACCGTGTCTCAGGCACATCCACACCCTCGAATGGGCTCAAAAGTCCCAGGATGGAAATGGACATGTATTACTACCACACCTCTTATTTTACTGTATTTATGTTTGGAAAAATTGTTATGGAAACATTGAAGAGAGAGAAATTAACTTTCCTGGAAGTCTGGAGAAGGCTTCAAATAGGAGGTAAATTTCATCTGATACATATATTGCACTCACCTCATGGGGTTGTTGGAAGGTTCATATAAGATTTATAAGATGAAATTATAATCTGTAATTAAAATGCATTCAAAAGAGGTATTCCTTGCAGTGATTTCAACAGAAGATGAAGACATAATGCATCAGTAAAGGCAGTAGGGGTTTAAGGGTGATGGTGGGAAAGAAACCGGTTCCCTGAAATATTCCAGAGATAAAACCTGGAACACGTGAGAGACTGTATGGATTTATGTCCTTCAAATCAGCCCTCACATATTTTGTAAGGTTACCCAATATCCGAGGATCTTAACCATTATTTTCCCTTTACTTGCCCCTGATTAACAATTTTAAGAGTCCAAAGTAACGTTGTACTGTATTTTTTGCACTAAATTTGTTGCAGGTACCTTCCAGGTGATAAGATATACCCATGCCTCAAAAAGTAAGTCAAGATCAATTAACATTTGTATTTAATAATACCTCCAAGTACTACAGAGCTCTTTTAGACATCAAAACCACCTTCATGGAGAATTATTTTTGCAAAATCTCTCCATGGTTCTTCCAACATTTGTCTGCCACCGTGTTCATACACGGTTCCCAAAGTCCCCAAAGAGGCTCTCTCACCTGCCCAAGCTCTTCATTAAGGTTTGACGTCCTGGCCATGGCAGGAGTGTCATTTCCTAGATAATACATATCTGTGTCCTGAGAGAGAGAAGGGGGGGCACTTCAGAAATAATGTACCATCAATTCCTCATTTAGATTAAGAAGAAACTAAAAACATATAACTCAATATAAATGTTAGTTTTTAATCTGGAGGTGAAAATACAGTGTCTATTAGTGTAGAGAAACACTGAGATACAGAGGAAAACATGGTATTTATTTATAGCTAGAGGATTTGGCTTCAAGATGATCATCTCTCCTGACCTAGACTAACTCATACTCCTGAGTTTAGCTAATACCTCATTCACAGGATTGTTGTGAAGCTCAAATAAAAAATGCACATCAAAGTGTCTGGTCTCCAAATACTGGCTGCTGAGGTCTGGTGCTTAATGGCCATGGCAGTTCCTTGAAAATTCCACCTCGACTCTTGCAATAGAATCCAAATTTACTGTCACCATGAATTTTGACAGGTAGGGGACACTTAAGTAGACACACCTAAGAGAACGTTACTTCAGCACTAAGGAGACTTTAAAGCATGAAGAGCTGCAGCCGCTTCATCCCCCCTCACCAGAAGACAGGCACCTGCTACACATTCTGCTCCATTTTTCCACTGATGCTCGTGAGAGCCCCTGCCCTGCCCACTTCACAGCCCGAGAAGATAAGATGTTATGTGACTAGTCACAGATACCACTGGCTCAGGGACAGCCTTGCCCATTCTCTAGGCAGTTAAACTCCCAGGCTGAATCGTAAATCAACGACGTTCTTCCTTTTCCGGGAGCCCAATTTCATCACTGAGGCTCCAAGAGGGTATTAGGAAACGGCAGCTGACACGTCCCCAGCACCTCAGCTTCCAGCCAGGTGTGATACTCACCCAGTTTATGAAGAGGGCTTGTGTGTACTTGACAACCTCGAGGGTCACCAGCAGGCTGATGGGAATCAGATTGTTGTACAAGATGATGAACGTCAACAAGTTATATCCAAAATTGTCTGAGCTCGTGTCTGTGGAAGAAAACCAGAATATCTGCACAGCTGAGTCTCTGTTCAGTTTCCTTGTACTTTATGATGTTTGAATTTTTCTGAAAGATGTTCCCAAAAAAGTTTACTGGCTTAAGTATACATTTAGAGATTCAAGTTAAAATAGTCACTGAGCACCTACTCTGCGGCATGAACTGTGGATACAGAGACTGTGATGCCACAATTCCTTCCAACAGAGAGCTGGCTTCCAAGAGGAGGCTGCGGGGTAGGGGAGTGTGCGGAAGCAAGCATCCCCTCAACATGACCGTGCAGCAGGGTACACGGACTAACAAGGCCTTCACAGGGCACTGAGGAAACCAAGGCACGAGGGTTCTGATGCGGAGGCCCAGTCACCAAAGGCCACCCAGAAGAACAGAGGCGTCAGACACGTCCTGGAGGATAGAGAGAGGGCAGCTAACTAAAAAGGATGCAGAAAAAAGGACAGGGGACTTCCCTGGTGGCGCAGGGGTTAAGAATCCGCCTGCCAATGCAGGGGACGTGGGTTCGAGCCCTGTTCGGGGAAGATCCCACATGCCGTGGAGCAACTAAGCCCGTGCGCCACAACTACTGAAGCCCGTGCGCCTAGAGCCCATGCTCCGCAACAAGAGAAGCCACCGCAACGAGAAGTCCACGCACCGCAACAAAGAGTAGCCCCCGCTCGCCGTAACTAGAGAAAGCCCGCGCTCAGCAATGAAGACCCAATGCAGCCAAAAATAAATAAAATAAAATTTTTAAAAAAATCATCTGAATATAAAATGATCCCCAAATGTGTCCACCTTCACTGCATCACGTAACTCATCTTTTGGTTCTTGAAGGGCGGGCACTGTCTACAACAGCCAAAGGGCAGAGGAGGAGGGCACGGCCCACACACATACATGACACTTAGAAGGATGGTCAGCTTCAACAAGGAGGCCGTCCGCCACTTACCCATCTTCTTGATGTACCAGTTCTTTCCTCCTTGAGACCCATTCCAGTACAGGGCTCCCACCGAGCTCACCAAGGCCATGACCAGGAGTATGCCAAAGAGCACCAGGATCTGCACATTAGTTACTTTCTCAACATTCGACCTCTTGAGAGGTGCTTTGGTGGAATTCTGCACGAGAGCATTTAAAGCCAGTAAGCGTCACAGAACAAACTTGGGGGCAAAGAGTAGGGAGAAAAGGAGGTAAGTTAACCAAATTCAACAAATAAAAAGTAAGACTATTTTTTTGTCAAATAACCAATGGGATTTAAAAGTGTACTATGCTCCTGAATCAACAGCTAGTTTTAAATAAAGAAGAACACAGAAGACACACTCTATCATTTTAAAAGGGCACATTTCAACTCTGCATGATTCAGTCTGTACTTCTTACAATACATGTTAGCATAAAATTAGCTACTTTCATGATCTTAGAATACAGGTTCCAAATCATTTAAGCCCAGTTTAAAAGAAATTGGGCTGCTGCTAATTCAAGAGAAACAAAGATTCTACATCACAAAAATCTACAATCTTCAAAGTAATAACGTAGCTCTATAATTAACAAAGAGCTATTTTAAGCCCAGTAGGTCAAAATTTGAGAAAAGACGTACACAAACACACACACATCAATAATGCAAAATAGAACAATAGGTGTCAAAATAAACGGATGGACAAAGAGTTCATTTGGAAAACTGTGAACAAGAAACAAGCAAGAAGAGCCGGGCAAGCTCTGGTGGCCAGCAGAAATCTGAACGGGGTTCTAAACCACAAACAGAATGTGGGCAGGAAGCTACAACAAAAGTGGAAAGACAGCCCGGCCATCTGTAAACGCTCATGGCCTGCTTTCTCACTGCCGGTGGGGAAACCAGGCCAGCTAGAGAATAAGCCAGTGTTGGGAGTGAGTCCAGAAAGATTCATTAAAACCAGATTCAAGGACCACTGCACATCAGGTTTGGAACTATATCCCCTCAGCAGTGGAAAAGTCAATAGAACTGTTTGCCCTGGACAGTTATTCACTTGAAGTCATTTTATTAAAAAAATTTCTGAAGGCAGTGGTGGTGGGCAGAATAACTCCCCTCCTCAATGACATCCAGGTCCTAATACCTGGACCAATGAATATGTTACTTTATATGGCAAAGGGGCTTTTCTGGTGTGATTAAATTAATGTCCTTGACTTGGGGAGATTAACTTGAATTATCCAAATGGGCCCGATTTAATCACACAGGTCTTTAAAAGCAGAAAAAGAAGAGATCCTTTCCCAGTTACGGTCAGAGGGAGACGTGAGTACAGACAAAGGGCCAAAGAGATCCAGCACCGAGGTTCTGAAGACAGAGGAGGGGTGGTCATAAACCAAGGAACTTGGGCAGCCTCTAGAGGGCTGGAAAAGGCAAGGAATGGAGTCTCCTCTAGAACCTCCCAGAATGTTCTAAAAAGGAAGGCTGCCTGGCTAACATCATGATGTGGGTGAGACCCAGAGCAGACTTCCGACCTACAGAACTGTAACCTAAGAGCTTCGTGTTGCCTTAAGCCACTACGTTTGTGTGATCTGTTGTGGCAGCGACAGGAAACTAACACATAACACGGCAGATGGTAACAACCCCTTCCTGGAGGAGGACAGACCCTGGACTAGATCAGAAGCCAGGAGTGGACGGGGGAGATGGTGGGAGCTTCAGGCCACAGTCTCCGTCCACAAGTCACGAGCCTTGTCCCTTTACAGGCAATACTGATACGCAAGATCAGGCGATCTGAATACTTGCAGGGCGCCGACTGGCCGTGAAAAATGGTGCCTTGGGCCAGACCTGAGTTAGCACTCTCCCTTACTCTTCCCAGCCCATCTGGTCCCTAACAGAGCTAGGATGAAAATGTCTCTGAATATAAGGATACAAACAAATAAAGTCACAACATGAAAACAAAATCGAGATGAAAATGAGCGGCAATTCTTTCCTACATTCCATCGAGAAGCTCCTACCACAAGGCGGCTGAAACTTATCTGAATTCTATCCCCAAACCCAGGATTGCTGCGACCATGACCATGGCTTTCTGCGGGGGTGGGGAGTCGGGGACTTCCAATGCTGGCGATTTTGCAGCCCTATAAGTATCTCAACAGCACGGCAGCATTTCCTTTGCATAAACTCTTTTTCCCACTTCACTTTAAGTCGCTGAATTACCTGTCCTTTAAAGACTTGTAAAAATATTCCTCTAGAATCTAAATAGAAATCCATCAGTAAAGGACAATTTATCAATCAAATATCATCTCAAGGTCGATGGGGTCGACACACATCACCTTTGGCCTCACGGCAAGAGCCGGAAGACCAGTTTCAAGACTGCCTACCCCAATCTTTTAAAAGCTAATCTTATTTTTAATAAACATTCGTTGGAGGCACAAGCAGAAAAAAATTTACAGTGAACGTTATTTCTATGACGCCATGAGTTTATTGACTTTTGACCTTTCCCCGTGGTTGAATCCTGGCCAGTTAATAGGATTAAGGAAAGTTATGTTTCGTCCAATACAAGAGCAACAATCCAACACTTCAGGCTTCAGCCCATGCACTTAGGAAAGCCAAGCTCTAGCTACTCACCCCCAGCCGCTGAGCATTCCACCTTGCAGGGATGAGCTTATAATGGCAAATTCCTACTAGCATTATAAGTTCTTCTCCAAAATCCTTCGAAAATACTACTTTTGAGTAATGGAGTTCGAAATAGAAATAGACCAAAATGTCAGATTTTTGAAAAAGCTTAAATCTGGCCTGAATTTCACACATTTGATTCCCTTCTAAGAAAGCAGTCAGCAGAGTACTAGTTAAGACAAGCACTCGGGAGCCAGACTGCCCGGGTTGGAATCCCAGCTCTCTCTCTTACTGGGTATGTAACTTTGCTAACTTACTGACAGATGCCTCAGTGTACTCATTTAGAAAACGAAAACAAAAATAGTATCTTCCTCATAGGGCCGTTGTGAGGAATCCACGAGTTAATACATGAGAATTTCTTGGAGCAATGCATGGGGCACTGTTTGCTGGAATTACTGTGATAATCTCTCTTTCCCATTAAATCAACCAACAGAAACATCAGACATTGAAATATTTCTGCATGTAACTACACGCAACATGAAACGAGGGAACTCTGAAGTAGAAGAGTAGAAGGCACTGAGATGAGAGTTTAAAAAACAAAAAAGTAGAAGAACTCTAAAGCAACTGTGTTTCCTCTCTGTGGTCAAGTAGCACAAGTAGAGACAATGTATGTTATTTCACCAACAGGATGGCTTCCAGCTATGTGTGTTATATTATATTCCTTTCAAAAGCTTGTTATTGTTACTTGTTGTTTTAGCCCTAAAGGCACAGCGAGTCTAGCACAGGTGTTTCTGGGGCTTTGGATTATTCTGTACTTGAGCAGTCAACTTGTAATAAGCCATTCAAAGAGGTTTATCACGTGTAGGTGCAAGGAAGGCACCCAGCACACTCACGGGATGCAAACGTCACGAGGTAACTTAGTGAACACCTTGCTCACTGAAGGGAGGATGGAATTATTTTTAAGCGTCACTTCGTTATCTCTTACACCTTAGCTGCAGAGCTGTATTACCAGCGTATGATCTAGGGAAACAGCGTCATACCCTGAAAGAAAAAAAAAACCTCCAGGGTACAAGGAATCTTGGGCAGTGGTTACATTTGTAAAAGGCACACTCTGAAAACTAGTCTTGGGGCCCTGCCCGCATCTGA
Organism: Balaenoptera musculus; assembly: GCF_009873245.2. Classification (NCBI taxonomy): domain Eukaryota; kingdom Metazoa; phylum Chordata; class Mammalia; order Artiodactyla; family Balaenopteridae; genus Balaenoptera; species Balaenoptera musculus. The sequence continues at coordinate 3,651,701 of NC_045802.1, read as the reverse complement.
GCGAGCGCCTCGGGATCTGTCACTTCGTTGTAAAAACAGAAGTGATCTGTGGCCAGCGGGGCTCCCAGTGTCAGGCGGTAGCGGCGGGCGCTGGCCTGGGGGAGTCTGAGGTCACTCGCTAGGCGGCAGGGCGCTCAGCCTTCAGCCAGAGAAAGTCTTCGCACACAGCTGCTCAGAACCAAGACACTTTGCACACCCTAATCAGCACATGCACACGCACAGACACACACACCCCCTAATCAGCACGCACACACACACACACACACACAGATACACACACACCCCTTCCTCTGTAACCATCCCACCGCACGTGGGGCCTCGCACTCCAGGACCAGGCCTGCCCTGGGCCCTCCCCTCCTTCCTGCTCCTGCCTCACCCCCCCCCCCCGAGGACACCCCTCCCATGAGGTCCCCCAGCCGGGGGTGCTCTGCACAGACGCACGTGCTTCAGAAGACAGCACTGCTGAACGGCTGCTCGGGAGTTGGTCATACTTCCGACACTTCCTGCCTCTAACGCCGTGTTAAAAAAAACCCCTGTAAAATTCCTGCCGTCTGGCTACACGACCTTCTGCCTCTTCCCTCAGCGAGTCCACCGGCTGTCCCCTCCCCCCCCCACTCCCTAAAGACTTGAGCCAGCGGTTACAGCGTCCATCTCTACCCCGGCCCGGCTGCGTCCCATCGTCATCAAATGCCGTGGCCCCTCCATCCTTCCCTCCTCAACATCGAACGCCTCCAACAGCTCCGCTTCAGCTTCCTGCCCCTGGGTCTCTCCGCTCCACAAACCCTCCGCCCCAGAAGATCAAAGCCAAGCCCCCTGCACACCGAGGCCTGTCATGCAGCAACTCCAACAACCTTCTTCAACTCCAGTGAGTCTCTCAGCCCTTCTCATCCAGCCCCCCGGCCACCCCGTCTGCACTGCGTTACCCAGCTGGTGTGGACACCGGGCTCTATCACTCCATCGGTCTAATCAATGGTTAACGCTCTCCTCCTACACCACTTGAGGAGTGAACCAACACAACAGCCTTCCTTCTTCAACTTGACATCTGAAATGGGCTTCTTAGTATCTGGTCAACTGACACCTCCAAACCGGGGCTGGACGACCTTCCCTGTGGACCCCCAGTGCCCGGTAATGACACGCATCACACAATCATCTCTCCACTCTGTAATCCCCACCACTCCCAAGTCTGCCTGGCTCCCAAGGGCGAGATTGTGCCTTTCACTACTGCCTGGCACAAGATATGGTGCACGGTGGCCACGAAACACTTTTAAATCAAGAAATATTGCCAAATCTGTGCTTTAGAAGTTACATCAAAGGGCAGACAAGCTGAAAAACCAATCCTCGTTAACAGCAACCATTAGCAAGATAAGATGCCGAGTAATACTGAAGAAATGTAAGAAGTGACATGTAGGGACACTGGTTTATGCGGGATTTCAAAGCTGTCTGGCAAAATATGTCATAAAAGAAACGTGGGCTATGAAGTCACAGATAATAATTTTTAAAAATTAACAGGGAGAAAGAACAAAATCATTTTAGTATTTTTTTCTCTTTGGTAAATGACATGAAGAATAAACATGAATTCAAAGATAACTGATTTTCAATTGCCTAGAATTCAGTTAAAGAAGACAGTTTCCTATAAAATCTTAATTAATGGGGTGAGGAGGAGAAGTAAAGAGAGAAATAGAGGTTAGAACAAATCCCCCCCTTGCGTTGGAAGATAAAATAGGTGAGGACCGACTGTCCCATTAAATCCAGTAAACAAAGACTGTTGATATTTCAGGCAAGGGGCAACAAATACTTGATACAGTAACAGAAATTCAGGAGAAACTACCTAGGAACCAAAATAAAAGAAGCTCCTTTCCAAATTTAGGTTCACAGACAAAGCTTAAGCTTCCTAAATGCAACATCTGCATTTTCTACCCACTACTCCATAAAAAACAGAAAAAAACGACTAAAATCAGCATTGTTTTTCAGCATAGAAATGTTTTACCTGCATGAGTTTGGTGTCGTGTCCAGTATAAACAACTATGCCAAAGACCCACTGAGTATTTCTAAGCTGTGTACCTCTTAATAAGATCTGGTCAGGCCCAAGGGCAACAGGGCTAAAAATAAGAAACAACATTTATATTTAATGATACTTTGAAAAAATGAGCATGAATTTTCCCCTTAAACATAAACCCACAATAAATCAAATGTTTCCTTTAGTCAAATTTGGACTATTTCACTGGGACACAGGGGCCATAAAGGTTACCCCTGGCTTAATCTACCCAAGGTTTATCTCATCCATTCATCAACACAGAAAAAGGTTTTTTTTTTTCTCCTATAACACGTTAAAAGGAAATTGTGTCTCTTATAACTCTCTTATGAAACTCAATATCCAAAAAGGAAATTAAGATAACCAGAAGTTTATTCATTCGGGAAAGCCAGTTTATAGACTCTAAGAAAAAAAAAAAAACAAAGCTACAATATCAAATTTGTCAAAGCTAACTTAATGATTAAATAAAAGTCTGAGTGATAATTTAGAAATTTAAAATGGGAGGCTACAAAACAGCCCTGTGTGCTACATGAAACCAAGAAGGGTGCCACACTTAGACTTGTCAGAGTTATCGTGGGTTGATTCCCGTGATCGGGTCCTTCCCTTTGGGTCTGTTCAAAATATAAAGGTGGGGAGCAGTGGTAAGAAGCATGCAGATTAAAGACGAGCAGAAGAGAGAAACTGCGCCCCAATGTAACGACAAAAAATGACTCAAATGATAAATGCCAGGAGGACAAAGACAACAGAATAGACAACAGGGCAGTGAACGTTCTAAAGGAAGGGTAACTGGTCCTTTCATTCAACTTGCTAAAAACACAGACTACCTAGAAGAAAGCAAAGGGAAAAAAGATGCTTCTCTAATAACTGTCAGCTCTTATACACTTCAGACATCTCTCTTCTGCTTTTCTGGACAATTTTACGCAGCCAAAACCAACTACTCTCCTCCCTGGCGAGTAATACACACAGAAAGACCAGACCAGTTCTGTGAACCTCATTTCAGACCCTCGGGATATTTTCTTGCCAAAAATCAGGTCTTTCCTTAAATTTAAAGGAAGGTTTAAATGGATTAACATGGTGTTTCAAGAAAAGCTCAGCCTCCCATATCTAAGCTAAACATGAAGAAATCTGTTTTAAAATATTATGAAACCAGAAAACAAACTGATATTTGCCAAAACTCCTGTAATTCTTAGCCACATTAAAAATAAATTAAAATAAAATCCACTAAGACAAGAGGAAGCGATACCTTTTCCCATCCAAGTTCAAGTTTCCGGTGAAATCGTAGAGGTGGCGATTGGGCCCTTCACACTCTATGCTCCCAGACAACTTCATCAGCACCTCCCTCACCTGCATGTCAGCCGTGTGACTCACACCCTGAAATGTGCAACCCAAAGAGGAAACTGAACACAATCTTCCAGGTTTACGAATGACACTCAGCATCTCTACTGTTAATCAAAAGGAAATAATGAATCAACTAAAACGGAATAGTTGGGTGGGGTCCTCAAGCTACCAGCCCTTCAGGATGGACTTCACAGGCAGCTTCGGCCACAGCAACCTAATACAAAAGGTTTGGAAGAATTCAATATACAATAACAATTTTAAGTTTAAATTAATAACTCATTTTGACACAAATTTTCTGCTGCACCAAGTTGCATTTGATGATTCTGTCCACACGTCTTTCTTTTCTATCTTAGGTATTTGACTTAGACTTTTTTTTCTCTTTAAAGAAGAGTTACAGGGTGCTAGATATCACACTCTGTTAAAGGGGTACTTTAATCTGTGTTTATGGCCACGTTAGGGTACAGCTAATGGAATGTGCTTTCTGTAAAGGGTTTGCGTATGTTGATTACGACTTTAGCATGGATGTGTCAGCACAGTGGTGGAGTCCTGACTTCGTGCTTCATTGAATTCTTTCCTCCAGAAAAAGCACTGACTGGTACGTGAGCGGAGCACCATTGCCATCTGGGCCCCGTAACAATGCAAGTCATAAAAGGTGACTTTTTACCTGACGTATTTTAAGGTTCGTCTCCCCATCGAGATTGGCTGTTTCAACATAACACATTGCCTGAGGTTCACTAAGGAGAGAAAAAAAATTCAAGTAAGGTCCCCTCCACCAATTCACAGCTCAGAAAGCCTCAACCATGGAAACTCTGTTGACCGGCCCTTCAAAGTGGTGTCATAACTGACCGCCACGGGAACAGTGACTGATGAGACAGACAGGACAGACAGACAGGTGTGTGGAGGTCACAGCGCCAAGACAAAGCTGTCTCTCCAATGATCTACCCGCACAAGCCCCACAAAACAGCCGCCCGACTCCAAGTGGACAGAAATAACAGAGGATGAATGGGAAGGGGACAGGCCTGTGATGGGAAACAAGAGGTCCCAGCTAAGACCGCCCAGTGGGCTCAGGTGACCCTGAAAGTCAGAGGCTGGCCTGCCCTTGACCAAAACAGCCGCCCAGGCCAGGCCAGGCCAGCACACACACCTTCTGAAGGAGATTACGGCCAGAGGAACTGAGAAATCAAGGCATAGGCTTGGCAGGGTTTTTCTTCCTTGCAGTTTTTACTATGTCAACAGGCAACTTTTTAATCAAAACACCTGATTTTAAGGACAGAAAACTCAAAGAATAGATAGAGTACAGCATCTGCCATGCTTAAATATAAGAATGGCAGATACTATACTCCTGCTTTGGATGTTCAGGTCCAAGGAGCATAGTTAGGGTTTAACAGATTCTATGACCACAAGCCACTTACAATCTCCTGGCACTGCCCTTCCTGGCCGTGTGGCCTCAGCGAGTTCAACGATCTCTCTGTAGTCCTTGTTTTTTCATGTACCAAGTAAGGCTGTCAAGGGTTGCTGGGAAGATTAAATGGGGTAATGTGCTCAGCGGGCCACTTGGGACAAACACCAAGGAACCTGGAAAATGTGATGTCAGCTCAGGCAATCCTTATTCAAAGCTGGCTTTCTGAGGGTCACACCCAAAACTCATAACCCAAACTATCTCAAGTGATCAACGTTTTACTATTTCTGAGAGTTTCTCTGTTACTAATCAATAGGGACAAACATGAATCCTGCCCCATGTATATGGGGCCTTTCCCCCTCTGCAGGCCTGGGGTCCTTTTATTAAACCTTTTTTTTTTTTTTTAAACCTTTTATCTCAAGCAGAAAATTTGTGCTAAGCCTTAAAATCTGACAAAATAAGTGATTCAATCCCATAAAAGAGAGTCTGTCTGCACTCAAATCAAACACATGTGGTGTGAGATCTGACGCCCAGCAGCACGTCAGTACAGGGAGGTTTAGTCTTGACATCATCTAATTTAATCTTGCGCTCAAACAGAAGTTTATTCTTATCCTGATTTTGGCTTTCCTTCTTTGATATATACTTTTACGTATCATCCAAGGAAAAGTCAAGGGCTGTGTTGTCTATCGTTTACACCACTTGGTGATGAAACCTCCGTAGCACAAAATTACCTAAAAAACATGGCAATGGTGCTTAGACAGAAAGGGGGCAAAATATGGGCCATCTACAAGTCACGTGCACACTGAGAAATGCCTGTGGGTCTCTGAACCACTATAAGGGGAGGCACTGGATTCTGCGGAGAAGGCTGCTGGCGGGACCCATCAGAGCCGTTCCTGAAGTTTCAGACACGCTGTGACCTCGATGCTACCGAACAAATCACTCCACTGCTCTGGAATGTATCCCTACAAACGAGGAATAGCCCAGAACAGCCATGAGATGAAAGTGAATCGATAAATATAAAAAGACTTCAGAAAAAAAGTACAAAGAAATGAATGGGAGAAAGAAAACTCAGGGTTAAGGCAAAAAAATGCAAAGGAGTAAAGGAAGAAAAGGCGGGGGAGAGGGTGGTGACCCAGAGGGTGCAGGGAAGGTAGCCGGAGGGTTCCGCAGACACCAGGTAACACTCCATTGTTCTCAACACCGATCTCAAAACCATGCCACGAGCCACCTGACCTGGAGGACAGCAGGACCACATCTGCGGGAAGACACTGCCCGTTGACGACCTTCACGATGTCTCCCACGGCTACCTAGAACACAGGAACAAGGACCCAGAAACATGAGAGACAGGAAAGGGCAAGTGGTGATAAAAGTGGTTAAACATCGGGAGAAAAAAATTACTGTATAAGTGTGCCGTGAAGTTTAAGGCAGAGAAGCTCAAATTCTTTTCCTCGACAAGAATAAAAGGAACATTTCAATACAGACAAATGGTAATACTGCCTTTTTGCAATGATGCTGAACGAAGAAGAAAAAAAAGGAGCAGGAGAAAAATGATGAGTCAAAACAACCATCAGGTTTCACTTTCTCACAGCTATTCACTGGCTTACAGACACATGCACATCTATCCCCACAGCTGTGGGCAGCGGGGTAAGCGGTTAAGTGCACAGCTCGAGAGCCTGCCTGGACGCCTGGGTCAAATCTCCCGTGGGACCCCTTCCTAGTGCACGTAAACCTTGAGCAACTCATGCAAACTCTGGTGCCTCATTTTTCCCATCTATCCAACGAGATCATCAGCACATATTTCATGGGGTTATTGTGGGGATCAACTGAGTTAACACAGGCAAACTTCTTCTGTTTTACATCTGGGGAAACTGAGATTCAAAGTGAAATACTGGGTCATGGTCACAAAACCAGTGAGTGTTAGAATCAGGACTCAAAACCAAGCCATCGGGCTGGAAGCCCAGTGGTCTGATTAAAAGGTAATACTAAATTCATGCAGAAACAGTGCATCTCAAAGTTCCCCTGGAAATACTCCACATGAAACAGATTCGTGTGGCCTCAAGAAATTGCCAGAAAAAAATCACAGAAGACCCCAAGCCAAGGAAACAGGTGCTCATCTGCAGGACACAAGCCCACGGCCGAGGGTCCACAGGGCCTTTAAATAACCTCACAGACACACCCGGCTGGAGAGAACATGTGCTTTCAAGCCAGGCAGGCCCAGGCTCAGATCCGAGCTTCACAGACACACATGAACTCACAGAGCCTAGCAGGCTTTTCACCTCCTTGAACTCCAGTGTCCTCACTTATAAAATGGGAAATGCCACCACTGACCTTGCAGGATTGATGCAATGAGTAAGGAGGGATATACCAGCACCAAGCATGAAGCAGGCACAGCTAAGTGTTAGCCTTGAGGGTAACCGAATGGGCACCACGAGTGTGAGAGTGAGGATGGTGGAGTTCTCTGACAGCACAAGAAAGGCTATTCCTGGTGCATAATTTCAAAACTCAAAGTCTAACTGAGCAGGACCCTATGGGGCCTTCCCAGGACAAACCTCTCCCCCCATCCTCTGCTTTAGCTCCTGGCTGAAGTACCTAGATAACAGCATGTGATGCACACTCCCTGGGTCGTTTTACAGATGTTAAAACCCCCACCAAATGGAAGAAATTAACTGCTTGATGACCATGAGCACATAGCTTCCAGACCTGCTGGCGCCTAAGGATGATAATGTTAAACCTGTGACACCACCCTGTTACTGCCATCAACCAATCACAGAATTGTGCACAAGCTGATCACCTACCCTGGGATGCTCCTCCCTCACCTGGCCTTTAAAGATGCTTTGCTGAAACCCTTTGGGGAGTTCAGGTGTTTTGAGCACTAGCCACCTGGACTCCTTGCTTGGCACCTGCAATAAAGACTGGACTTCCCAGCACCACTTATTGAAGAGGCTGTCTTTTCTCCATTGTATGTTCTTGCCTCCTTTGTCGTAAATTAGGTGCCATAAATTAGATGTCATAAATATGTGTGTGGGTTTATCTCTGGGCATTCTATCCTGTACCATGGATTTATATTTCTGTTTTTGTGCCAGTACCATACTGTCTTGATTACTGTAGCTTTGTGGTGTAGTTTGAAGTTGGGGAGCCTGATTCCTCCAACTCCATTTTTCTTTCTCAAGATTGCTTTGGCTCTTCAGGGTCTTTTGTGTTTCTATACGAATTGTAAAATGTTTTGTTCTAATTCTGTGAAGAATGCCAATGGAATATTACTCAGCCATAAAAAGGAATGAAAATGAGTTATTTGTAGTGAGGTGGATGGACCTAGAGTCTGTCATACAGAGTGAAGTAAGTCAGAAAGAGAAAAACAAATACCGTATGGTTACACACATATATGGAATCTAAAAAAAAAAAGGTACTGATAAACCTCGTGGCAGGGCAGGAATAAAGATGTAGACATAGGGAATGGACTTGAGGACATGGGGTGGGAGGGGGAAGCTGGGGCGAAGTGAGAGTAGCATCAATATATATACACTACCAAATGTAAAATAGATAGCTAGTGGGAAGCAGCAGCATAGCACAGGGAGATCAGCTCGGTGCTTTGCAATGACCTAGAGGGGTGGGATAGGGAGGATGGGAGGGAGGGTCAAGAGGGAGGGGATATGGGGATATATGTAAATGTATAGCTGATTCACTTTGGTGTGCAACAGAAACTAACACAGTACTGTGAAGCAATTATACTCCAATAAAGATCTATTAAAAAATAATAAAAAAATAAAGCACACGTGTATACCTATTCAGAAATTTTTTTAAAAAAAGACTGCACTTCCCTTCACCACGACCCCGTGTTAGTAGATTGGCTTTACTGCAGGCGGGCGAGCAGACTTCAGTTTGGTTCAGTAACAAAAGGGCACTATGCTTGCTGTTTTCTATCCTAACCCACGTTACTCATCTCTTTGAAATCAAGAATTGTAAAAAAAAAAAAAAAACAAACAAACAAAAACAAAAAAAAACTGCATCTTACAATCCAGAAAAACGGCCTGGCAGGTGACTGTTTAATATTTTATCAGGACAAAGGAATGTTGCTAAAAGTCATCCCAGTAGTGCTTTGATCTGCTTATCAAAGTGTGTGGGTAAGCCTAAGGAATCGGGCTCAACATCAAAAAGGGTGTAAAAATTAAATTTCAGAGCCTCTGTACATTTGAAGTTCGTATCCAACTTAAAGGCAAAAGAAAGGCAGGGGCCATGCTTAATTCTTATCTGCATCCCCAACGCCTAACACTGCCTCTGGCACATACTAAGAGCTCCATTTAAAAAAACAAAATCCATTTTTACTTGAAATAAAAATGCATGTGGCAAAACATAACAGGTATTTGGTTGGTGGGTTGGTTTTTTTTCTCTCCAAATGTGTGTAGGAAACAGTAATGAGCTTTAGGGATCTGAATCCATCCACTCCTAGATCCAGAATTCTGAGATCATGACTCCATTGTCTGCTGTTTCAAGTAGTGTCAACAGCTCAAATTCAAATAATTCTCCACTCCTGCCAGTATGAGTGACTTTCTGGGGGGGGGGAGTGGCAACAGGAACATCAGGGAGAGAGGCCATTCCTAAGTGCCGCGGGAGTTCTCAAATTCCCATAGCACACTAAGAGCATTGCTACCCTCTGTGAAGGCAAGAATCTCCAACCATTTGACCAAGAACCACCACACTTCCCAATGAGAGTGAGGTCAATTAATATTTACAACACAGGACTCCTGGATGGCTACCCAGGTTAAGGTGTTATCACAAAACACTACCAAGGGGCTTAATGGATCTCCTGTAACAAAGTAAAAAGAAAATGACAGCCAGAATGAAGGCTGCGGTTACCACATCACGGGCATCCTGCAGACTCCCAAGGTCACAGAGGCATTTTAAACATAGAGGCATTTTAAAATATTTTATTAAATGTTTAGCAAGAGACACTATTATATGTTACTCTTCTAAAATGTAGTTTTCTTCTGAAATCATGTTAATCAGCTTTGAATCTTGGCGTCATGAGAGTCACCCTCCAAAAACATCTTGTGACCATTAAGTTCCAGCCACAACAGCGACTCACTGAAAAGGCTAATTTTAGTAGCTAGAAAACACCCAGATGGCACAGGATATTTCTTCTCAATCTTCCATTTATCACTAGTAACAACCAAATCACCACACCGTTCTCAAACCCCACCGACCCCATACTCCAGCGAGGCAAACACTCCTTGCTCTTGGTAAAGCTAAAAGCAGCAACTTTCAGCCTCAGAACCCACCCAGAATGGTTCCCAGCCCCCAGGCTACCACTTCTTATATTTAGGGCTAATCACAAACCCAAACGCTTTCCACCAAAAATGTCAGAAGTGAGAATTTCAAGTTAAAAAAAAAAAAATCTTTAAAAGATTGCATTGAGATAAAGAGAACAACAGAAGACCAGGGGAAAATGTTTCTTTACTTGGATTCAGGAACTAGAAAATGATTTGAAATTTCAGAAATATCCATCAGGGGCAATGAATTTCCCAGCTCTGAACTGACACAGGGAACGGCTTCTAGAAGATGCAGCAACAGAGGAAACATGCACCCGTTCTAGGAAAGCCTCAGGGAAAAACCACACTGCACCACTTACATGACATGGACATGGCTTGTGTCTTAACACAAACTTTATACCAAAATCAACACTAGCAATGAATTACAGGTCTCCAAACCAGTACTTCCTGGCATATCTTTAAAATTAGTTATTACCTCTTTCCACATAATGGTATGCCACATACCATTCCTTAACACTGAAAAAGAAAAACAAAACAAGTATCGGTTAATACTGATGATAATCAACATAAAAGCAGCTTTCCAAAATCCAAAAGGCTCCTTTTAAAATTCCACTGATTAATTCCAACATACCATATATCCTTAGACATAAATGTGTAACATAATCACTCCCCAAAACAGAGCCCCAACTATGTACTTATGTACCATATATAGAGGAATGGATGCACATAAATATTCATGTTTGCAAATAAGTTACATCTATTCATATTTAGCCCATATGAAGAAAATAATCACCTTGCATTTACAAGATTCACCAAAACACACCCACTCACATAAACACACCGTCCCCCACCCCTGCATTAACACAGAGCTACCGTTCTAGAAATGCAACAATAAGTAGATAGAGGTAGGGGGCAATTATAAACCAAGGCTATGAATGCTTTGACTTTTATGGACATAAAATATGTCTAGCTCCTGAAAATTAAAACCTTTTCTAAAACTCTAAAATACACAAATCCTGTTCAGATCTTCATTACCAGGGCTCACCTTTTGTTGGACTTGTTTGTCATTTTGCTATTTTTAAAGTATTTTATAGATCTCCCCCAATTATTTATTTATTTATTTATTTTTGGCTGCACTGGGTCTTCGTTGCTGCGCACGGGCTTTCTCTAGTTGCGGCGAGTGGGGGCTCCTCTTCGTTGCGGTGCGCGGGCTTCTCATTGCAGTGGCTTCTCTTGTTGCAGAGCATGGGCTCTAGGTGTGCAGACTTCAGTAGTTGTGGCACGTGGGCTCAGTAGTTGTGGCTCACGGGCTCTAGAGCGCAGGCTCAGTAGCTGTGGCGCAAGGGCTTAGTTGCTCCGCGGCATGTGGGATCTTCCCGGACCACGGCTCAAACCCATGTCCCCTGCATTGGCAGGCAGGTTCTTAAGCACTGCGCCACCAGGAAAGTCCCAGATTTCCCTCAATTTATCTCAATACCATTAACTACTTATTTAAAATTCCTTAACTGCAAGTCTTGTTCTTAAGTTTTCTAGTGGAAAAAATGAGTCAGCCTGGGGTCTTACCTATCGTTTTCTTTTTGTTAACTGCATTGTCTGCCTTATGTCGCTTCTGTTACAGAAAGAAAAAAAGGTGTTAGTTTCAAAAGTTCCAGATGAATAACTGAAACAGCAAACAATAAGATCCAGCAAAAACAAGACAAGGAAATCAACTGGCAGCTACACTAATGTCCTAAAATTCAGTTCAATGGTCGTGATCCAGCGTCACTCACTAAATTCGGAGACTCACACCGTAAATGCAGATGCAGTTTAAATGCTTATATTTTGGTTACAGCAAGGAAAAAACACTTTGAAGTATAAAACTTTCTACTCCTTGATTGTTTTAGATCGAACTAAAAGAATTATTCTGTAAGATAAACTAACAACAAACAACTGAACTCATTTTATTGATAAAGAACTTTGGGGGCAAAGTACCTTTGCTTTGATTTGTACTGCATTTATTCATTTACCTATTCCCAGAAAAATGTGCATGCATGTATGAAAGAGGGAGACAGACAGAAAGGAAGGGGAGAAGCAAGAGCCTGAAAAGAGGACAGAGAGAAAACAGGAAAGAGCATGAATATGGCTGTAGCCAATGAATTTGGAGATGCACTGAAGCAAGTATAAGGCGGGAGGAGATTCTTGTAAAGTAACCTCAATGCTGCTACACTAGACAGCAATTCAGTCCTCCATTTGCTACCCAGACTAGCACGCTCTCAAGAAGGATGTAAGGAACATGAGCAATAAAAATCAAAGCGGGTCCATAAACCTAACATCAGGAAATACAGATTGAACTACTTCCGTTTCACTGTAGAGTTCAGACACTGTGTGTACACATTCTGTCCCCAAAAATACCATCATGAAACTTGAGAGCCTAGTTAGCCTATAGACCAATTTTTCTGTCTTAAAAAATCCAAAGCAGCAAATAAGTTGTAAGTTACAGTCAATAAATGTTTTTTTTTAATCTGAAAGCAAAAACTTACAAAATCTTCTACAATCTCTTTGATGCCTGCGATTGTTAAAATAATGATCAATGGCACCAGGGTGGTATATCTTCCTGTTGGAGAAACATCTGGAATTTGCTGTAAGATAAAGAGACCAAAAGCGGGAAGTTGGCAAATTAAAACCCTCTCCGAGAAAAAGAAAATATGGTACACACCCCTCACTCCTCTGCAGTTCTGGTGCATTCATTTCTGTTACAAAGTGATTACCTTATTTTAAGAACTAGCTAAGTCTGTTACATATTTTTAAAATTCTACCCAACGTCGTTTTGTGTTTGGATCAGAAAAAAGGGTTAGAAGTAGGATCCCACAGTCTTCTTTCAGTGCCTCTTTTCGTAACTGCAATTATCCTTAAGCAAAGAAGGATACACCTAAAGAAGTCTCCCTTTATGCAAAGATCCCATTTGTTCAAGCAAACAGTAATCGGATGAAGGGGGCCACACTTCAAGTCTGATGACCCTTTCTCGGTTAAGTGACCTTTTAGCAAGATCTTATTTTGCATACAATTAAGGTTATGAATTTTAAGTAACTTTTAAAAAAATGTCACCTGTAATAAGGCAATGAAGAGGAAGAAGGCATTGGCAGCTCTCCTGATCTGCTCGTACAAGAATCGAGGTAGAAACGTCAACACGCTGTACTTGGCCGTACTGTGAGGACAAAGGAAAACGCTGCTATCAGTTATGGATGTAAATTCTAAAAAACAGGAAAACAAAGTTTCCAAGATTACACACGTGATTGTAAAAACAAAATATTTCAAAACTCAGGACAAGAACATTGCTGTGCTGGCCCTCTCCTACAAAGCTTCGTCTTGTAAAAAGACACCTTTCCTAAGAAAATCTTCTAATGTGATCTTTGTTTTCAAACTTTGATACATACGTGTTCATTTAGCGTCACACGGTGTAACCAGGGAAATGTACCCACCTTCTAGGAGCCTTGTGCTATGAACACACTAAGCATATAAACGACGTTTGTAAAGATAAAGATACGTATCAAAGATCACAAAACAGAAAGAGGCACATGTTCCCAAAGCAGTAATATATGAACACAGAGAGAGGTGAAGCATCTACCTAGTAACTCACACAAATCAAGGTAGAATTGTTACCCCAGGATTGGTGATGCACTACAATTCTTATCACGAAGCCGCTGATTCAACGTAGAACGTCAACTCTATCAAGCATGCCCTCTGGTAACGGGTGTGTGATTGACAGTTCAATGTGTCCCTCTGGATACTCAACAGACAGGTTTATGCTCAACCACACCTGAATGAACCCCCCTTCCACACATCCTTCATTCAGCCACCTTCACTCACACTCCACTTCCACGTGAGACATCCCCTCCTTCCACACCGCGTCTCCAGGACTAAACGCTCCTTCCCATCTTGCCCTCCCATGAAGTTTGGTCCAATTCGCAAAGGCTCTTCTTCCTCCAAGCCACAGGGTGGTGTTTACACCTCCATAACATAGTCTCTGCTTTGCTCTGTATTATATTTATGTACCCCCAGAATAGATTCTGGGAACAGTACGAATGTTTACTTTGTTAAAAAAGGAAATAACAGACCCAAAATGGAGTCACTTGTGCTCAGCCCACATCATCAAGCCGAGACTCAATGCCTGACCTAACTGCAGCTTCAGCCTGTCCCAGGAATCTAGTCTTAACCAGTCCGTCTGGAATCACCCGGTCGGCACTAGGGCGGTTATCGGCCTCATACTCCCCCCAAAGGAATGTGACTTTGCCCCAAACTATTGACTCTTGGCTAGCAACTTCCTTGTCCCACTGCTTTTTGCCTGTCAAAGTCTTCCACTTTGTGCAACGCCTCAGGGCTACTTTATCTGCTCGATGGGAAGCTGCCCAACTCATGAATCACTGAGTAAAGCCAGTAAGATCTCTAAAATTTACTCAGCTGAATTTTTTTTTTAATTTATTTATTTTTATTTATTTATTTATTTTTTATGGCTGTGTTGGGTCTTCGTTTCTGTGCGAGGGCTTTCTCTAGCTGCGGTGAGCGGGGGCCACTCTTCATCGTGGTGCGCAGGCCTCTCACTGTCGCGGCCTCTCTTGTTGCGGAGCACGGGCTCCAGACGCGCAGGCTCAGCAGTTGTGGCTCACGGGCCTAGTCGCTCCGCGGCATGTGGGATCCTCCCAGACCAGGGCTCGAACCCGTGGTCCCCTGCACTGGCAGGCAGACTCTCAACCACTGCGCCACCAGGGAAGCCCTGAATTTTTTTTTTTTTAAACAACTTCAACTTCGTATGTTCCTAGCACATAGCAGATAATCAACGAACAGTGAAATAATGGAAAGGCATAAACTGGGGACCTGAGGGATAAAACGAACCACACCTCCTTTAGCTGCTCAAAGGCTCATCCATAAAGGTACCTGCCAAGTCTTAGCTCACCTAAGAGTGAAGCCACCTCTTACCTGAAGTACAGTCTTGAGAGATTTTCTGGGTTTAAAATACACATTAATTAGAAGCACCAAATAGAAGAGCCAAGAGCTCAGAAGACAGAGCCCCTGAGACACATGTACTTCTATAAGGCCTGACGGTGACCAAACCTGGAATGACAGAATGAAATGCCAAAACTGACAACTCGGGCCTCCCTGGTGGTGCAGTGGTTAAGAATCCGCCTGCCAATGCAAGGGACACGGGTTTGAGCCCTGGCCCAGGAAGATCCCACGTGCCGTAGAGCAACTAAGCCCGTGCGCCATAACTACTGAGCCTGCGTGCCACAACTACTGAAGCCCACGTGCCTAGAGCCCGTGCTCCGCAACAATAGAAGCCACGGCAACGAAGAGTAGCCCCCCCGCTTGCCGCAACTAGAGAAAACCCGCGCACAGCAACGAAGAACCAAAGCAGCCAAAAATAAATAAATAAAATAAATAAATTTATTTTAAAAAAACCTGACAACTCAAAACACACAGCAGCCTGAGGCCATATGATGGGGGAGTGGGGAAAGAACGGGATGGGATGGGATGGGATAGCTTCATGTACCATTTGTAGCCACTGCTGCAGGGAAGATCTGGTATCACAGCCTGGCGTTTTGCAATACACAATGATTAAGAGTCATCCTTAAGACAGAATTATTTCTAGCCGTCTTCTGAAGGCGCTGTGATACTGTGATTTATCACAAGAAACATATATTTGGTCTTCTATTTGGTTACTGGCACAGAGCTCCTAAAACCCTTGGGATCTCTGTTGTGTTTCGAGCAATAAAGGTATCTTTTGTTATGTCAATGAGGTGACTCACGGAAAGCCCCTAGGTAACCTAAGGATGGGGGCCGGATGCCAGGGGAACCAACCACATGATTGGAGGGTTGAAACTTTCAGTCCCACTCCCTCCTAAGAGAAAAGAGGGGCTGGAGATTTCAATCACCAACAGCCAATGATTCTATCAATCACGTGTTTGTAATGAAGACTCTATAAAAAACCAAAAGGACAGGTTTGGAGAACTGAAGACCCAAGGGAAGATCTGATGTTGCCATTTAAGTCTATAGACCATCTGCTGGCAGAATTCCTTCTTCCTCAGGGAGGTCAGTCTTTGTTCATTAAGGCCTTCACCTGATGGATGAGGCCCATCCACATTATGGTGGGCTATGCGCTTTACTCGAAGCCCACCAATTTATTGATAAATGTTAATCTCATCCCAAAGGCACCTTAAGAGAAACACCTAGAGTAACGTTTGACCAAATATCCAGGCACCCTGGCCCAGCCAAATTGACACATAAGATTAACCATTGCATGCATATCCCAATTCAGTGGGTCTGGAATGGGTCTGAGATTCTGCATTTCTAATGAGTTCCCAGGTGAGACCAATGCTGCTGGTCTGAGGACCACACTTTGAGTGGCAGCTACCCCTGAGGAGGTAGATGTGTTCAAGTCACCCGTTTGAGTTCAATCCAGCTGAACAGTATAAAATGTAACTGGATGGGGGGCATTTACCATCACTTCCCAGGGGAAAGAAAATTTATAGGATGAAAGGGGTGAATGAAGAGCTTCCCAGCAGAAGAGTTTGTTCAACAGCTGAATTCGTTGCCCCAGAAGATTCCCCCTCAAACTGCATGTGTCAGCCTCCCTGATGGCCTGGCCAGGCATTGGCTGCAAGCAGATCTCAGGCATTTAGTGAGTCTGTAGGGCCTGGGGCACGGGAAGAAATGACCAGGAGAAAACGGAATTGTTTCCCGTGGTTCACCCAGCTTCCCTCTAAATATCTGTTAGATCAGTGTTTCCCGACATCGGGTGACATGAAGAATGACCAGGGGCTTGTCAAAAATCCATTCATCCATCCATCCCTCCACAGGTATTTACTGAGCCGTATCTATGTACCAGGCACTGTGCCCGGAACTGCAGGGAATCAAAGGGTCACAAATGCATTATCTCAAGGGAATTACAGTCTAGAGACAAAATGACACTTTTTAAAACCAAATAAAATATGTGGCAGGATAGACAGTGAAGAATACCGTGGAGGAAAACAGACCAGAGATGGAGGACACAGAAGGGGACACTGGGGGGTGGGGGGGGGGGGCGGGAGCAGGGGAAGAAGTTATTTTCAACGGTGATCAGGGAATGTGTCACTTAGAAGGTGACCTGTGAGCAAAGGCCTAAGGGAGGTGACGAAGCAGGAAGCAGCCACGTGGATGCCCAGGGAAGAGCTCTGCACAGAGAGGGAACAGCACGCACGAAAATGCTGAGCGGGAGGGCAGCCGCTGTCCCTCCTGCTGGAGGCGCAGGGAGGGGACCGGGGGCGGAGCGATGGGGTGACTCAGGCCCTGCAGCTCATGCCCACACTGGCCTTTCTGTCTTCAGGAGACAGGAAACCTCTGCAGGTTCCGAGGATAAGACAAGGTCTGTCGACAATACCAACCTGCAAACCTCTCTCCGGGGACCTGACCCAGCAAGGAAGGAACCTGGCTACGTGCGTGGTGGACACGTTCCTCGTGGAAACTCTTAGGATCTGGCGAGTACGGGAAACAAGCATCAGAAAACAGGGCCTGGAGACACGTGGGTCAGGGGCTCCCTGCCTGTCACAACAAAAGCTCTTCCAGGATCTGACCTCCGGAGGGCAGCCCCGGAACCAAGCCCGGGATGACGTCTGAGTGCAATTTTCCAGCTGGGAGAAAAGATCCACGTTGATAGATTTTGCCTTTGGGGAACAGCCAACAATGCAGTAGCTGCTCAGAGAGTAACTTCTCTGGATCACAAGCCCCCGGAAACCCAGGAACCAAACTAGCTTAACACTCACCTTCCGGATGTGAACAGTAATCCACACTGGGGTGTTTGTTTTCCTTCTCTGGCCTCACAGGGACAAATACATTTCTCGTACGTGCCCAAGGTAGCCTAAGCATTCAGTGTTTACTGGAAGACTGGGGGGCCCCTTTAAACCCCTTCACAGAAGCTACTCTGTGAGCTGACCAGTGGCTCCATGACCCTGTTCTGGGAACCCTCCCCTCTCCCAGCTCCCTGCAGGAGACCTTCCACCTTTCTGCTCTCACATGTTCACTCAGCAAGGAGTTCCGGATTATTGAAGGTAGAAGACACGGCCTAAGACGGCCATTCGTGTCCTCATAAACAGCTGAATTCATTTATCCTTTAAGAGTACATTACACACTAACCCCTAAGAAAGACCAAGAGCCAGGAGACCAGTATATACAAAGCCCCCAGGGGACCGCCTGCCACTCCCGTTGACAACGGGTCTCACCGCACACCTGGGACTCGCCCAGGAGGACGTGCCGACAGACAGCCTGCCGCGGACAGGTCCTCTCCCCTGCCGTGGACTCCTGATGCATCATCAGTCACCCCTCCCAAATTATCTTCTGGAAATCTTGAACGCAAAAATCCCTGCTGATCACCACGGCCCGTCCATGTCAAGATAGGACCACCCCCCTAGAAAGTTTTACTTCATTTTACTGACCTACTGAAATTTCACCAGTTACAAAGAACAGATTAATAAGCTCATTTCCAAACGTGGACGTGTTTATTTTCAACACTTTTCCACTTTCTTTGTCTACAGCAGGAAAAGATGTGCTAGATACTGCCTGGCCTCATAACCTGTTCCCAGAATGCAGTCACTGGACCCGGACCAGTACTGATAGTGCTGTAATGACTTGTAGCGCTTTATTATAGATCGTGCGGGCTGAAAAATCAGCCTATTCTTTGCAATACACATCCAATGAGAAAAATGGGTTGAGCCCTAATCAATCAGCTTATAAATATACCTTTGAACGTAAGTTCATAAATTAGACACCCCTATAATTCCCATTAAACAGCATGAGAGTCCTGTTCCTATCACATTTCTAATTTGGTTTTTTTACTCAATACATTATTCAGTGAATAGCTTTGGACACAAGGCAATTTATTTCGCACAGAAACGTGGGCTGAAAAGAAGATAACAGAGCGACGGCAACATTTCGAGCACGGAGCTTGCTGCCAGGCAAATCTTTCAGGGAAGAAAACTCTTAGGCAAGCAGTTCCAAAGGCCAGACATTAAATATGCCTATGGCTAACATCTTTAAACATGGCACCGTGGAAGAGTAGGTTTGATTCGTTTGCTTTATGAGAAAACTTGTGAACTTTATGCTACAAAATCAGAAGAAAAGGAGTTCTGAGACTCTGACTCAATTTTACATGGCAAATCTCAAAGGATCCCTTTCCATGAGGTTTCCCATCTTCAGTACAAAGAAACAGCAAATACCTCTTATGAAACTATCTGGCCTAAAGGCAGACAAGTACAGAAGGAGTCACACGGTTCAGGCCCAATCCCACCACTGCCACAAAAGAAAAGCACTACGGGTCAGTCTGCTGAATTACAACACCCTTGGCCCTTCACTGAGAATTCAATATATTCTCTCCAAACCCAGAGAAACAAGCCCTATCAAAAGGGAAGGATTGGGGCTTCCCTGGTGGCGCAGTGGTTGAGAATCTGCCTGCCAATGCAGGGGACACGGGTTCGAGCCCTGGTCTGGGAGGATCCCACATGCCGCGGAGCAACTGGGCCCGTGAGCCACAACTACTGAGCCTGCGCTCTAGAGCCTGTGCCCCGCAACAAGAGAGGCCGCGATAGTGAGAGGCCCGCGCACCGCGATGAAGAGTGGCCCCCGCTTGCCACAACGAGAGAAAGCCCTCGCACAGAAACAAAGACCCAACACAGCCAAAAATATAAATAAATAAATAATTTTTTTTTTTTTTTAAAAAGGGAAGGATTAAGGCTGCCCTAGAAGTCAAAGAAGGTGTGACATGAGTCTGAAAATAAGTTATGGAAGCAGAAGCGCTCAAATCCATCCTGCGGGTCTCTGCCCTCAGTCACAGAGGCAGTGTCGCTGCTGGTCGCAAAGGGAGGTCACCGTGACTGTCCAAGAGGTCACTCCCAAGCAGGCAGAACCCAGGAGCTCCAACCGTGAGTGACAACTACATGGGAGACCAGCAGAGGTGGAGTCAGGGCGCAGGGCTCACCGGTGTGGAACACACACAAACCTCACTCAGGGCTGGATGTAAAGCAAGTCTGTCTCTCCTTCATCATTTTATTTTTGTCTATTTCTCACATGACTGCCAACCTTCATCCAAATGTTTAATTTTAATTACAAATTTCCTGTTGGGTTCTGTGCACTTTCCTGCATGCCGGATAAGCTAAGGATGGAGCTGGAGTTCCCAGAAGTGAGCACACCCATGGAGGCACCTGTCGGAAATTTAACACAGAGACGTGAGGGGTCTAAGTCTTTATGTATGGGATTCGACAGCAGTAAAGGCCAATCTCAAGGGCATCTAGCCTCTTGACCCCAGTTGTAAAATGGACCCACACATTTATCACTTCTGCCTACTCAGGCACCATTAAAATAGTAGAAAACAGTGTAAAAATATACTGCCACATTTTTAAAATCTAGGAGCGGAATTATCAGCTAAGGAGTTTCTCCCACCCCCCCCCCACCCCCAAAATAGACTCCTTTCTGCTTTTGGCAAGAAGGACGTCTCCTTGGCTCTAAGATGCCTTCTGACAATGAGCCATAGCAAAAGAGGGGCATGCAGAGGGGCATGGGACCTGAGGAAGGGCCCTGGGCTGTGAGGCAGGCAGCCTGACCTACCAGAGAAGACAGGTCAGCCCATTTTCAAGAGAGTAGAGGGTCACTGCATTCGTTGGGGTTCCCCAGAGAACCAGAACCAACAAGATATATATGTATATGTATGGGCTCACACAAGTCCCAAGATCTGCACTCAGCAAGCTGCAGACCCTGGAGGGCCGACAGTGTAGTTCTAGCTCAGAGGCAGGAAAAAGACGACGTCCCATGGCTTCCCTGGTGGCACAGTGGTTGAGAATCTGCCTGCCAATGCAGGGGACACGGGTTCGAGCCCTGGTCTGGGAAGATCCCACATGCCGCGGAGCAACTAGGCCCGTGAGCCACAATTACTGAGCCTGCGCGTCTGGAGCCTGTGCTCCGCAACAAGAGAGGCCGCGATAGTGAGAGGCCCGCGCACCGCGATGAAGAGCGGCCCCCGCTTGCCGCAGCTAGAGAAAGCCCTCGCACAGAAACGAAGACCCAACACAGCCAAAAATAAATAAATAAATAAATAAATAAAAAAAAGACAACATCCCAGCACGAAGCCTGTGAGGAAGGAACAGTTCCCTCTCACTCAGCCTTTTGTTCTATTCAGGCCCTTACCTGATTGGACGAGACCCACCCACACTGGGGAGGGAAATCTGCTTTACTCAGTCCATGAATCGAATGTTAACCACATTCAAAATCACCCTCACAGAAACACCAGAATAATGTTTGACCAAATATCCATCAAGTTGACACATAAATTAACCATCACAGTCACCTATTAGGCAGGACTGACCTTGGAGAGCCTCTTGGAGAGGAAGGAGGTACCTGAGGACAAGGACACTCAGAGCAGCCAGTCTGGGGGCTCACCCCACCACGAGGACACTGGGGCTGGTGAGCACTACTGTGAAACACCTCCTCTAGCTTGTTAGTGCCGGGACCCGGCCCTGCCCCGCCCACCAGAGGGCCCAGGACTCAGCCCCGCCCATCAGCCACGAGCAGCCTCCACACGGCGGGGCCTGGCAACCAACCAGAAGAGGGGCCAGCTGCGCCCGCCAGCACACCTACAGTAGTCAGCACCGCCACATCAGAAGGGCCCATGCAGCCCACATAAAGGGGACCCCTAGAGCACACAGCTCTGGTGACCAGAGGGGAGTGTCCTGCTGGCACCCACAGGATGTCTCCCACCTAAGGCCACTTCCCCAAGATCAGGAAACATAACCAACCTACCTAATACATAGGACTAAAAGCAGAGAATGAGGCAAAATGAGGTGACAGAGGAATATGTCCCCAACAAAGGAACAAGATAAAACCCCAGAAGAACTAACGGAAGTGGAGATAAGCAATCTCCCTGAGAAAGAGTTCAAGGTAATGACCATAAAGATGCTCAAAGAACTCAGAAGAATGGATGAACAGAGTGCGAAGTCAGAAGTTTTTAACAAAGAGAAAACATAAAAAAGAACCAGAGATGAAGAATACAATAACTGAAATGAAAACTACACTAGAAGGAGTCAACAGATTAGATGATACAGAGGAATGGATCTGTGAACCGGAAGACAGAGCAGTGGAAAGCACTTAAGCTGAACAGAAAAAAGAGAAAAGAGTTTTGTTTTTTTAATTTTTTTTTTTAATTTTCATCTTATTGATTTATTTTTTGGCTGCATTGGGTCTTCGTTGCTGCACGTGGGTTTTCTCTAGTTGCAGTGAGCAGGGGCTACTCTTCATTGCGGTGCACAGGCTTCTCACTGTGGTGGCTTCTCTTGTTGTGGAGGACGGGGTCTAGGTGCGTGGGCTCCTGTAGTTGTGCCACGCGGGCTTCAGTAGTTGTGGCTCAGTAGTTGTGGCTCGCGGGCTCTAGAGCGCAGGCTCAGTAGTTGTGGCGCATGTGCTTAGTTGCTCCGCAGCATGTGGGATCTTCCCGGACCAGGGCTCGAACCCGTGTCCCCTGCATTGGCAGGCAGATTCTTATCCACTGTGTCACCAGGAAAGCCCCAAGAAAAGAGCTTTTTAAGAAATGAGAAGAGTTTAAGAGACCTCCAGCACAACATCGAGCATAGTAACATTCTCGTTACAGGAGTCCCAGAGGAGAAGAGAGAAAGAACATATTTGAAGACATAACAGCTGAAAATTTCCCCAACCTGAGAAAAAAAACAGACATCCAAGTCCAGGAAGCAAAGAGTCCCAAACAGGATCAACCCAAAGAGGACCTCACCAAGAAACACTGTAATTAAAACGAGGCAAAAATTAAAGATAAAGAGAATATTAAAAGCAGCAAGGGAAAAGCAACAAGTTACATACAAGGGAACTCCCATAAGGCTATCAGCTGACTTTTAAGCAGAAACCCTGCAGGCCAGAAGGGGGCGACACGACATACTTAAAGTGATGAAATGGAAAAACCTACAACCAAGACTACTCTCCAGCAAGGCTTCATTCAGATTTGATAGAGAAATCAGAAGTTTTACAGACAAGCAAAAGCTAAAAGAGTTCAGCATCACCAAACTAACTTTATAAGAAACGTTAAAAGGAACTTCTCTAAGTGGAAAAGGCCACAACTAGAACTATGGAAGTTACAGAAGAAAAAATACCATTGGTAAAAGCAAATATACAGTAAAGGTAGCAAAGCAACCATATATAAAGCTAGGAGGGTTAAAAACAAAAGTAGTAATATCTATATCCACAATAATTATACACTAAAAGACGTAAAATATGACATCAAAAACAGTACACCTTAAACAGTATTATACGTCAGTTATATCTCAGTAAAGCTGGAAGGAAAAATAAATAAGAACACTTTTAAAAATAATAAAACATAACAAGAGGTTGCAAAATATAAATACAGTGTTCTGATGGAAAAAATAAGAATTGATATGTAAAAAAAAAAAAAAATGTTCCAGTAGAAAAATGAGACAGGAAAAATAAGTTATACTAGAAAGGACTCAAACATGATACACTACTTCACTAATTCATCCTGAAGTAAATAAGTTAAATCTTCACCTATAAGAGAATTCAGAGAGATCTCTTCTAAACCTAACTTAGAAATACAGTGGAAACCACCGAAAGAATTAAAAGCAGTGGTTGCCTTTGGTGGGACAGAACCAGAATGAGAGAGATAGGGCTGGAAGCTACTGATTTTCATGATAAGCTTCCACAGTATTTGAACTTTTCACCACCTTCATGTATTATTTTAATACATATTTTAAATAAAAATTAATAGTACCAGATGTAACTGTCAAGGGGCCATCAGTTCTTGGATGTTTAGCTAATTTCAAGAATGGTTGTACATAACGAGCTGTTTATTAGAACATGAAATTAGGCTGAAGACCTAGTTTATTTGTATACTACTTCCCACCACAAAATGAGATAGCTACACTCATATCTGATAGTAACCCCTACGATCACCTCCTTCTGCCAGCAGCAGCTGGGCCCCGGGTCACAGATAAAAGGAAGGGGATTTTAACCTGCCCTCCATGAGTCTAACGAGAAGCAAACGTCAGCCTGGCACCCAGAGTACAAAGCGTTTACACGCTCGTTGCTTTGAGAGCAGTCTGGCTTTCAGGATGGGAGTCTTCACCCTGTAACTCAGCCCACGGGAGAAATGAGAGTAAAGTTCCTCCCCCTTAAATGGACGTCACTTTATTAATTGTAGCATATTTAGCTCTTATTCAGTTCTCTTGCTTCCTTTCATCCTCTGCTAAATTCCTAGAACATCTTTCTTCTGCTCATCAAACCACATCCTTCTCTTCTGAGCCAACAGCCCAAGGGGTCACCTTCTCTGCAAGCTTTTCTCTATTCACGTCTACCCAGCGCACAATCATTTCAACTGCGTGTGTGAGTATGAGTGTGGGCAGGGGTGAGGGGTAGGGGAAGGGGAGCAGGGAAAGCAATTCTCTCTCCTCTGACCGGTGAGCTCTAGGTTGGCCACATCAAATAAGTATTCCCTTAACCCCCTGCGCTTGCCTTGCAGGTGGAGAGCCCAGAGCACACCTCAGACCAGCAGCACAGCGCCCTCTGCTGGCCGGTCGTCACCGCAGTGTTTCTGCCAGGTAGACCTCACTGCCCCATCCAGCCTGAGCCAGACCACGGTCCTCAGTCGTTCTCCAACAGAAGCTTCAATTCACCCCACGTTTAAAGGGTTCAAATCCGGGGTGGGGCCGGGGGGGGGGGGAACAAAACGCACCAACCAGGAAGCTTGAGCTGTGAGCTCAGATCAAGGTCCGCACAACATGAAACTGTGTTAGAACGTGGCTACAGGAAGCAGGAAAGTGATGGCAAGAAATAAAAACACAGTGGGACGCACATATGACCACCTTACCTTTGATAAAGAAGGCAAGGATATACAATGGAGAAAAGACAGCCTCTTCAATAAATGGTGCTGGGAAAACCGGACAGCTATATGTAAAAGAATGAAATTAGAGCACTCCCTAACACCATACACAAAAATAAACTCACAATGGATTAAAGACCTAAATGTAAGACCAGACACTATCAAACTCTTAGAGGAAAACATAGGCAGAACACTCTGTGACACAAATCACAGCAAGATCCTTTCTGACCCACCTCCTAGAGAAATGGAAATAAAAACAAAAATAAACAAATGGGACCTAATGAAACTTCAAAGCTTTTGCACAGCAAAGGAAACCATAAACAAGATGAAAAGACAACCCTCAGAATGGGAGAAAATATTTGCAAACGAAGCAACTGACAAAGGATTAATCTCCAAAATATACAAGCAGCTCAGGCAGCTCAATATCAAAAAAAAACAAACAACCTAATCCAAAAATGGGCAGAAGACCTAAACAGACATTTCTCTAAAGAAGATATACAGATTGCCAGCAAACACATGAAAGGATGCTCAACATCACTAATCATTAGAGAAATGCAAATCAAAACTACAAATGAGGTATCACCTCACACCAGGCAGAATGGCCATCATCAAAAAATCTACAAACAATAAATGCTGGAGAGGGTGTGGAGGAAAGGGAACCCTC
Organism: Balaenoptera musculus; assembly: GCF_009873245.2. NCBI lineage: Eukaryota > Metazoa > Chordata > Mammalia > Artiodactyla > Balaenopteridae > Balaenoptera > Balaenoptera musculus. Next base: position 3,626,114 of record NC_045802.1, on the reverse strand, counting down.
TTGCACTGTTGGTGGGAATGTAAATTGATACAGCCACTATGGAGAACAGTGTGGAGGTTCCTTAAAAAACTAAAAATAGAATTACGATATGATGCAGCAATCCCACTACTGGGCATATACCCTGAGAAAATCATAATTCAAAAAGAGGCATGTACCACAATGTTCACTGCAGCTCTATTTACAATAGCCAGGACATGGAAGCAACCTAAGTGTCCACCGACAGATGAATGGATAAAGATATGGCACATATATACAATGGAATATTACTCAGCCATAAAAAGAACCGAAATTGAGTTATTTGTAGTGAGGTAGATGGACCTAGAGTCTGTCATACAGAGTGAAGTAAGTCAGAAAGAGAAAAACAAATACCGTATGCTAACACATATATATGGAATCTTAAAAAAAAAAAAAAAAAAGGTTCTGAAGAACCTAGGGGCAGGACAGGAATAAAGACACAGACGTAGAGAATGGACTTGAGGACACGGGGAGGGGGAAGGGTAAGCTGGGACGAAGTGAGAGAGTGGCATGGACATATACACACTACCCAACGTCAAATAGATAGCTAGTGGGAAGCAGCCGCATAGCACAGGGAGATCAGCTCTGTGCTTTGTGACCACCTAGAGGGGTGGGATAGGGAGGGTGGGAGGGAGACGCAAGAGGGAGGAGATATGGGGATATATGTATATGTATAGCTGATTCACTTTGTTATAAAGCAGAAACTAACACAGTATTGTGAAGCAATTATACTCCAATAAAGATGTTAAGAAAAAATAGGGTGGGAGACAACGGACCCCAGCCTCCATCCTCGCTTCCAGGTCTCTCTCTCTCTCTCTCTCAGCCCTCCATCAACCTTTGCAAAAGCAAATCCCATCGCTTCTTAAAACCAAGTCAAACCTCTTGTCAACGTCTTAACCACCGGGCAATCCTGAGGTCATGAGACACTCTGGCCTTTTCTGAACTAAGAGGAGGTGGGTACCACCCTCCAGGGAGGAGGAGGAGGCTGACGACGGGACCATTCTCAGCTCCCCATTCCTGTCTCGTTTACCCAAATCCGATCCTTGTAGTCCTTACGAACAACACGCCAGGACAGCCGGGCTCACAAGCTGTCGGGGAGGGAGATGCCAGCCAAGGGGAGAGCTGAGCAAACACCCAACTCGGGTCAGGAAGGGGGATCCTACACGGATGGAGGTGACGCTGGGACAAGACGACAGTCATCTCAGGGACACCACCAAGCAAAGATCCGCCAGAGGACATGAGGGGCAGGGGGAGCTCACAAGGGAAGCCCAAGGACATCGCTGTGACAAAAGAAACCACCGGAGCATCACATTTACTCGCTGCTGGATGGATGTGGATGGAAAGCGTCCGAAAGAATAAATGGGAAGAGTGGTGACTGTGTTTGCAAAGTTATAAAAATGTCAGAAGCTTCCATTCACTTTTTATCCTTCATCACAGAGATGAAGGTCCTGTGACTATCAGAAAAGCAAAGCTCTTCTAAAAACCCACAGGTACCAAGGTCCCTGCCCCTCCAAAAGCGAAAACAAAGAAACAGAACACAGGCTGCGTCCCCTCTCTTCTCCCCTCTCGCCATACCTGCCTCCTCCCTCACCGTCTCTGCCAAACCATACCTTCCTCTGCTGCGGCAGCGGTTGGGCTCCCAGGAAACCTAATAAAACATTTATGAGTGTTTCAATCCTCTGCAGTGGCAGGAAGGTCAAAGCCCCCCCACCAGGCACAAAGTCCCCTCGGAACAGTCTGCAGTACACACAGAAGTCACTGCAGCCAATCCAGGCTGATCTCTCTACTTCACTGGGGTTTTTCGTTTCCCCAAAGGTTTAAAAAACACTAACACGTGTTACTCAAGGAAGCAAAGCCCAGCGGGCCCTCCACTGCGGTGCAGTGACCCACATGTGGCTCCCTGGGTTCTCTGGGCCACGGGGCGGGGGGGGGGGGATCGGCTCCCTCCCCCAACCACCAGGTCGCTGCTCCTGTCCCTCCCCCCTCCTCTAACCATCCCCCCACCAGCCTCGCTCCTTCCCTCTGAAGCTGTGCCCCTCCCCCTGCCGTGGGGAAAACAGGACTTGATTCACCTTGACCCCCAGCTCACTAGCTGTTCCTTGGGCCTCAGCCCTTCCCATCCTCTTCGGAAGGGATGGTTCTCCTGTCCGCGTCCAAGTCCACGGGCTGCCCCTTAACCCCGGGCACCTCCACCAGGCTCTCGTACCATCTGACGGTCCGATACCTCAGCCTTCCCCCCCCTTCACTGCTGACCCCTCAACCTTTAAACATGCTCACGACTCTTCCTGGCAAGATCTATTTTTATATTAAATCACGCCCGAGCTTCTCCCCTTCACCAGCCTCTCTCTCTTCATCGACTTATCTCTGCGGAAGGGTCCCTACCCACATCCCTCCTCAAAGGGCCATCCTCGGCTTCTGTACCCTCCTCCCTGGGTACCATATCCCCTCCTTCGCTGAGGGGCCCTTAGACAGGACCCTCTTGTTCAACATCCCCAAGCGCCTTGTCCGCTCACTTCCATATCTCACATCGCCACCAGTGTGTGCACGGTCACCAAATCCACCTCCAGCCTTGACCTCTACCACAAGCCCTCCCTGGACCAATATCTTTACCTCTGGATACACCTGCCTGCCCATCCCAGACTTGCAAGGTCAGTGCGGTCCAAACCGATGGCTCCGCCTCCTATTTCCCATTTGGTTAGTGATTCTATGATGGGTGCCAGCAACCACGCCCAGGAGTCCAGAAAAAAGCAAGCAAAAATAGGAGAAGAAACAAGTGACAACAGAGAGGTCAAGCGCCCCCAGTGAACAGAAGAAGGGGGTGGAATTCTGCGGGGATTCTGTTACTTAGAAAAACTAAGAACAAGTTCACGAGCAACAACACAAAAGTGAACAAAAAGAAAGCAAAGGCTGTACAATTACATCAAAATCAAGTCTACGGCCAAAACAATGAATAAGCATAAGGCCAAAATACCAATTGGAGGCATGTCACCAGCAGCATGGTAAATTCTATGTATTAAGTGACACAGCACAAAGCATGTCAGGCAAAAATCAGGAGCGAGTTGACCCAAAAATCTGTGATAGTCTGGTAATAGCATTAGTCTCCTAACTGGATGGGTGAGAACATAGAAGAATGTAATGTAAAACTCTGGAGCCTACAGAGAATCTATTTCCTCCCAAATGCAGAGGGAGACCTGAGCAAATCTCTCACTCCTAGTCGCAGGGAACGAAGCAACAGGGAATCCATGACACATTCACAGACCACCTGCAACACCTGCCAACGGGCAAGAGAAACAGGTCCCGCCTGCCTCAGGCGCTAAGGACGGCAGGCGTGGGAGCTGCAACAGGAACTGGTCAACAGGTCAACTGAACCTGTTCCCCCAAGCCAGGCCACGGGCTCAGGATACAGTCACCACAGGATTTCACAGCCAGAACAGACCTTGAAAGATCTACTTCGAGCCCCTCATTTTACACAAGAGGAAACCTACGCCCAGAAGACAGGATGCTATGGCCAAATACAGCTGCACAGGTGCAGGAGAAGATGCAGCCCATGGTCAAGGGCAGCTTGAGACCCAGGACGATGGTCGAGGGGCAGCTTGCATCCGGTGTGTCACAGACCCAGAGAAGATTGCATTTTAATAGTCCCCTCCTCTATGTGGCAAAATTACATTCAGTAACAATCATGAAACTAAAACATATAAAATTGACCAGGAAACAGCAAACACTGCCTTTACTGAGTTTTATCTAATCATGCCAATAAATACTAAAATTATAGTACAAGAAAAAGCACAACTATCTATTCAATCATTTTTATATTTACATAACAGTTTGGATTTTGATCATTTGGTTATAGGCTGCTACAACATTTACGTCAATAATTGTCAAGTAACTCATAGGTGAAATTTAACAAAACCAAAACATCTGTAAAAAATATAAATTAGACAACTACTGAATCATACCACTAATGTTAGCTTTTTATTTTCTGGATTTGGTCTCCAATTGGCAAACAATGAATAATTATGAAAATGTTTCAATTTTAAAGATTTTTATTAAATCTAGTCTGTGTGCACTGGGGGCCAGAGGGTTACCTGGCACTGCTCCTAATTAATTCCCATGTCGAATATAACCTGTATTTAAAAGTAATAAAAATGCGCTAGTTTGAAGCATATATGTGTATATATTTTACTGCCGACACTGCAGACCAACGCTGGTGCACAAGAACAAGGTATAGCAGACAGACCTTTAGTCGGTTTTACTGTTTGCACCTCGGGCAGATGGCTCCTTGGTCCTCCACAAACTGTGGGGTTCGGGTGAGTTACGTAGCTTTTTCTTGCAGGTTTCCTAACCTGCGAATTGGGGATTCCAGCTCCACCTCGCCCACACCTCCCTTCCGGCCTCTCCTTAGGGGCGCAGGCTCAGATGTGGGAGCCTGGCCCCCTCACCTGGGTACCTGCAGTCGGTACCGCAAGGTGAGCCTAAGAGAAAGGTGCCGTGGTAGTGAAAGTTACACACGGCACAACCCGGGAAGAACACACCAGAAGGCTGCTCTGAGTCTTCCGCTCCTGGAATACCTCTTCTGAGAGGCTGAGGGTGGGAGCCAGAAAGCAGAGGGGAACTAGCTGATCCAGGCCTGGATAACACATGTGGCCCCTAAGTCATCCCCTGCACCCAAACCCACCCAAAAAACTAAAGCAAAATGGGAAAAGAGACAGGTCACCAATGCCTTGCTTTTCCATCATATCCCCAACGGCAGCTCAGTGACTGGTGTGTACCAGAGGCTAAAAATAAATTTGTCAAATGAACACATTTTAAACTTCAGCTGATAGAAATGACTAAGGATGCCAGCTATCACATTAAATCCCAAAGGTACCTGCATTTGAGGACAGACGTCAATCTGTTAAGTCTGAAGAACTGACATTAAAAGCATTTAACTCAGCGCCCCCCTTTCAGGGGTACTTTGTATATAAAAGCAAAACATCAAAAGCACACAAAACATAAATTTCTGAGGCTTAAGTAACTGCTTTGGGGGTTTGGTTCTGTTCTATAAGCAATTAAGTAGGAAGGGAAATCTTAGAACAACATGTGAAGCCAATTCCTATTTTCTGTTCAGTTCTGACCTTCACCTGTGGGAGAAAGTCATTCAGCAAAGCCTTTCTGCTTCCGACTGGCCAGGAACGGTGGTGGGTGCCGGGGAGATGGCTAGATAAAGCAAAGAGACTTCACCATCAAGGATGATACAGCAGAGCTGGGGGGTCAGGCATAAAAATAGATGTGACACAACCCAACCAGCTAAGTCCCCAACAGAAAAGTCAGTGCAGTGCTGCGGGGCTGGGAGTGGGCTGGACTGCCAAGGGGGTGGGAGACGTGAGACAAGAAGGGCACTCTTCTTAAGAGATGTGGGACCCTCCTGTGTAAACCATAATGGAAAAGTATACATACATGTATAACTGAGTCACTTTGCTGTACAGCAGAAATGAACACATTGTAAATCAGCTATACTTCAATAATGTATTTTTAAAAAGAGAGATGTGAGACCCAAATCTTAAAAGACCGAGAGGCCAGGAATCCAAGGGTAGAATGAGCACAGCCTTGCATACCTTACTGAAGACAAAACACAAGTAGCAATGGTCCCTGGACAAAGAATCCCAGAGCCTTCACTGTTCTAGAACAATAACCCCCTGGAAGGGAAATGGTTGAGGGGTAGGGGTCACCGTAACAAGTGGAGAAAGAGAGCCTGAACCAGGGCAGGAGAAACCACCTGCTTGACAAGGCAGGTCTGCTTAAAGCCCATGCCCAATCCCTCCAAGCCTCTTCCCCAGCCTTCAACTCTCCATCCTGGTCCAGGAATATCCCAACTTTCCCAGGACCATCAGGGGAAAATGGGTAAAGTCGACGGGAGAAATAGGGAAGAAAAAAAATCATTTGAGTTTCCTTTAAACTTTTACACCTATTTTGAAAAATGGTGCTTTTTTGTACCATGGTACACAGCAAGACGTAAGATCAAGCACAGAAGAATCAAAGGATGGAGACACCATAAAAACAATGACAGCTTGATAGAGTCCTGAAGCTCCCTACAACGGTGGAGAATTACTATTTCAAAGGGCAGCAAGACGATTGATTACATGAGGCGTCTGGAGTAGACAGATTCAGAGAGACAGGAAATAGAACAGTGGGGGTCAGGGGGAGGGTGGGTGGGTAGGTTAGAGGGATAGAAAGTCTTAGTTTGGGAAGATGAAGAGTCCTGGAGATTGTTTGCACCATGACGTGAGCGTACTTGACCCTACTGAACCGTATACTTAAAATAATGAGGATGGTAAATTTTATGTCACGTGTATTTAGCACAATTAAAAAGAAAAAAGGGAAAGAAAAAAGCGATAGGCCTACATGACATATTATGAAGGATCGGAGAGGCAATATCCATGGTGCATCACGTTCTGGACATTTTCACATTTGGAGCCTCATTTAACATCACAAGAAACCTTCAAGGAAATGTGCTTCCCATCTGACAAATGAGGAAATGTAGCCTCAGGGAAATTACTGGCACAGGTCATTCAGCCAGAAATCAGGAGAGCCAAGACCTATAGACCAGATTTGCTTCGCCCATTTTACTTCACTTTGATTGCCTTCCCTCCTCTGGCTATTCAAAAACAAAAAAAACAAAAAAGTTTACACTGCTAGTTTTTTCTGTTACTATTTTTCCAATAAGTACTTAGTAATTTAAAATTCTCTGTGATAACCTCAGGCAAACACTAAAATTAAATCTTAAAAATCAGGTTTTAGCAAAACGAAAATGTTTGTGTTTGTTCCTTACATCCACTCAGCCTACTCAATGTGCACATTATTTTTTAATCTCTACTGGGTTTTTTTTTGGTTTTTTTTTTTTAACTCAAGTGATTACATACAAAGTTTAGCGGAAAGTTATTGCCAAACATACTATCTAAAATGCAAATGACGGGAACATCAAAATTCATAAGGCACTCAGCCAGGCACTGTTTACAGTGTTTTCTGCATATTAATTCACTAATTATGCATATTAATTAATTAATCCTCACAATAATCCCGTGACATACATACTGCAGGACGGGTGACAATAAGGACCACCTTCAACAAAATCACCACGTGCTAGTTTCCAACAGAAATCAGAGCCCCACCCCAGACCAAATAAACAGATTTTTCTTATGCAATGTAAGGTTTTTTAAAAAAATGATCTATATATCCTGGTCTCCCCAACCACGCGACAGGAAATGGGGAGCACGATATAGCCTGTGGAGTGCAAGCGTGAAGTGACCATCGGCACTGATGCTGTTTTGCAAAGATTCCACAAAAATGCACTTGATCATTTATGGGCTACATCAACCTGGCAGAAAGGTTTTAGAGACAATTCACTTTTTTTTTTTTTTTTAATTTTACTGAAGTATACTTGATTTACAATGTTAATTTCTGCTGAACAGCAAAGTGATTCAGTTATACATATATGTTGATATATTCTTTTTCATATTCTTTTCTATTATGGTTTGTCATAGGATATTGAATACAGTTCTCCGTGCTGTACAGTAGGACCTTGTTGTTTATCCATTCTATATATAATAGTTTGCATCTGCTAACCCCAAACTCCCAATCCATCTTTCCCCGATCCCCTGCCCCCTCACAGTCAGCAACTATCTTCAAAGTCTTACTAAGCAGAGAACACATCTCAGACGTTACAACAAAGCTCTATCACTCAACTACTGCTCTATTCATTACGTTATAAACATTATTATTCCACGGACATATGTGGACCCATTTCTAGGCCGTTCTAACTTTTTAAATACCCGATGTATTTCAAAAAGTAAACAGCATATGAGTTTCTCAAAAAGCCTAGACATTCTTACTGTATTCATTTTTTCTAACTGTAGTATCTCAAAATATCAAAATTCATGAGGTCCCTTAGCCCAACAGTTCAAAAGAACATGCGATGCATAACTGATTTATCTTCAGCTGCTAGGTGAGAAAACATATCTGGCTGTGAAGAACATTAATATCTGCGAACTATTTATATAGAAAGTATTATGATTTAAAACCTAACTGATTGTGGTCATCCATGTACAATGCTTGGTGTCAGTCTATTTATCTCTTGTAAAAATAAAATAGTGTGTGTGTGTGAAAAAAATAATAATAATAAAAAAATAAAAAAATAAAAATAAAACCTAACTGAGCTAACTTTCTTATAAAGCAATCCACTATTCCCAAATCCTTAAACATCATGGGTTGGTTTCTATAAAACACTTATTTTAGTCCATAGCAAACACCAGCACTGTATTAAAAACAGCTTCTTGTCTAGGTAAGCGTATGACATGTGAAAAAAATTTTTGCAGCCCTGTATTGTGCCCATGAACCATCTAAAGGAAGTTACTATCAAATGGACCGCAAATCTCAAAATACATGGTCCTCAGAAACTGGAATTAGAAACATGAAAAAATGGTCAGTAATTGATGAACAACATGAAGCATTCTCAACATGCCCTCAGAGTTTAATATGAGCATGTAGTTTTGGAGTTTTCAGGTACAGTTTTAAGGGCAAAAATATCATAGATAACTCCTCCAACCCTCAATGGAGACAGATGTTCCTTTGTAGGCAAATGAATTATAAGCATTAAGTGAGCATTTCGGGCGTGCATGTGTGTGTGTATGTATGTGTGTACGTGTGTGTGTGCACGTGTGCGCATGCATTTACACAGATTGGAGGAAGGAGACATCAGAAGGAATCTCCCATGATGTTTTCTTTGGCCTTGGAGTTTCCCAACTTCATAATATTGACAATACTGGGCTTATAAACATGGTGGACCCATGTCAAGACCTCCATACAGAGAGTAACTATATATATACATGCACACACACTCTCCTGTCCTTAAAATTATTTCTCCTGCAACATCTAAGGAAACATAGTGAACAAAACTTTACTGAAATCCTAGTGGCAGCTGGCCAGCAAAACAGTAACACTGAGAGAAGTCAATGTTTCTGTTTGCCCCTTTGCCACAGTCATTTACGAGGTAATTCAATTTATTCTGATCTATCAACCCTAGAATGATTAATGATTTGTAAAGGTAACATGAAACATTAACAGGAGGCAGTTTTAAAAGAGATGAAATACTGGGGAAGTTAAGTATGACACTACTCAGCCAATAGCCTTAGTGTTTTCAAATAAAGAGCTCTATTTTTAAATTGTCAGAGCTTGGTAACACATTTCATATGCTAGACAATACTTTTGAAACCTCCACTCTTTACAGGAGCAGAAATAAAGGAGTCATTTTTTGATTGGATAATTTAAGGAACATTCCTTTATATAACTGCATCAGCCAGAAGGGTCCCGGAAACAAAGTAATGCTGTCACCTGCCCCTTTAAAAGCCTTCCTCTCTGCAGCTAACTCACCTCCAGAAGCCTGGCTTTTCTCGGCACCTCAGGCATCATCTGCATCGCTTCTGGAAAGGCACACACATGGCTGGTAGACCTTCTGCCCTTCGCACGTGCCTCCCCCATGCCTGGATGCCCTCCCGACGTGAGCCACTACTCACCTCCAACCCAGCTCACTGGTCACCTACCGTCAGCTTCACCCACTCTGCCGCTGGCCTGCCCTGCAGAGCCATGACCCACGCCCAGCCCCGGAGCATCACTCTTGACAGTCGGGGGCTGACGTGCTTCCCTAGCACAGACCAGCGCAGGCTTGGAAACGGTGCTCCAGCCTCCTTACTGTCATGGGTCTCAGTGCTGCTGAGGCCTAAGGTCAAGGTCAGACTGGGTCGGACCAGACAGGTTTTCTCCAAGGAAAAGAATCTAGAGCAGGTGCTTCCACCCTGGGGTGTAGGAGAAAGGTTTCAGAGCTTATATGTACATGCACCTCCAAAAAGTTAGCTTTACTGAATGCCCCAAGACCCTCTGTAACACAGCTGAAGGAGAAGCTCCCTAACAGTGGGGGTCGGGGGATGCTGTGGACTGAACTGTGTCCCCTGAAAATCCCTATGTCGAAGCCCTAACCCCACCCCCATCCCCCGTGACGGTATTGGAGATGGGGCCTTTGGGAGGTGATTAAGCTGAGATGGGGTCATGAGGGTGGGGCCCCCATGATGGCATTAGTGCCCTCACAAGAAGGGACACCACACAGCTTGGTCTCTCTCTCTCTCCTCACCATGTGAGAAGGTGGCAGTCTGCAAGCCAGGAAGAGGGTCCTCACCAGAACTTGACCATGCTGGTACCCTCATCTTGGACTTTCAGCCTCTAGACTGTGAGAAAATGCATCTCTGTTGTTTAAACCCCCAGTCTATGGTATTTTGTCTGGCAGCTTAAGTGACTAAGGGAGCAACAGAGGTGCCCTCCCCTGGCCATTCTCTCGGCTTATTACTGCATGTTTCAGTGTCTGCGTCCAGCTAGGCGCACTTGTCATTAACTAATCAACTAGACTAACTCTCCCAAAGAACAAGTGGCTTCAGAATCATGCAATGGGCTGCCCTGGTGGCACAGTGGATATGAATCCGGCTGCCAATGCAGGGGACACGAGTTCAAGCCCTGGTCCGGGAAGATCCCACATGCCACGGAGCAACTAAGCCCGTGCGCCACAACTACTGAGCCTGTGCTCTAGAGCCCGCGTGCCACAACTACTGAGCCCATGAGCCACAACTACTGAAGCCCGCATGCCTAGAGCCCGTGCTCCACAACAAGAGAAGCCACCGCAATGAGAAGCCCGTGCACCACAACGAAGAGTAGCCCCCTCTCACCGCAACTAGAGAAAGCCTGCTCGCAGCAAAGAAGACCTAACGCAGCAGCCAAAAAAAAAAGAATCATGCAGTGAAGGAAAACACAGATTGAAAATAATAAACTAATGACAAGCAAATAAACAGTACGATTGGCACCTTTAGGAAATAAAAGCTCTTCAAAATCATTTTTCCGGGTTAAATGTTAGGATAATTTAATTAAATCTGATAAATCAGCCGAAAATATTCAAAAATCAAGAAAGTTACCAACAATGTGGATTGACATCCATAATTTTTTTTTTTTTTTTGTTCCTCTGTATGTGTTGTGTCTTTTATTTTCTGGATATTTTAAAGATTTTCTCCTTATCTTTATTCATCAGTAATCTGAGTATGATGTGCCCAGGCTTGGTTTTCTTTGTATTGATATTTATCATGTTCGGGGTTTTCTTTTTTTTTTTTAATTAATTAATTTATTTATTTATTTGTGGCTGTGTTGGGTCTTAGTTTCTGTGCGAGGGCTTTCACCAGTTGCGGCGAGCCAGGGCCCCTCTTCATCGCGGTGCGCGGGCCTCTCATTATCGTGGCCTCTCTTGTTGCGGAGCACAGGCTCCAGACGCGCAGGCTCAGTAATTGTGGCTCACGGGCCCAGTTGCTCCGCGGCATGTGGGATCCTCCCAGACCAGGGCTCGAACCCATGTTCCCTGCATTAGCAGGCAGGATGTAAACCACTGTGCCACCAGGGAAGCCCAACATCCATAATTCTTAACTGAGAATCTTGGTAAATACGTATTGGGTCTTCAGATAATGATAGTTAAATAGATATATATTCCAGGTTCACGGTAAAAAGTTTTACTGATGGGACATGTGATCAAAAAAGTCTGGAGACCACTGATGTGGCTGTAGAGCTTATGTGACAGAGCGAGGTCCTCTCCCCAGCTGTCAGCTTGTCTCAGGCAGGTCTGAAAGCCCCAGCCAGCCAAACCTCTCCAGGAGCCTATGGAGGACAAATACTGAAGATACAGAGAATAATCCCTCTGAAGGACCAATCACAACATCCCAAACTCAACCCCAAATCCTTTCCTAACTACATCTAATTAAAAAAATAGGTAAGGGTATCTAAAAGCCTACAGTGTGAGTTGTGAAGAGCTGGCGTTCATTTAGGAGAAAAGGGCAGATCAGCATTTAGATGATCAAAGCCAACCTCATGGATTTCAGGAAATTTCTTTGTAAAACCTCCCTCCCTCCCAACAATGGTCAGACCTCCCCTTTTGTTCTCTCTAAGCATTGTCCCTCTTGAAAGGGTTGCTGATTAGCATTTCTGAGTAAGCTTCTGCTGTCTGTTGAGTGACTCAGCCAGAAGTAGCAGAATGAACACTTAGATGCTACTTTCTAGATAACTACACAAAAGCTCACATGACTGAACACTGATGGCAGAATTTTCTGCAGCCCACGGTTCTACTTTTTCAACTTTGACACAACTAGATCGGACGTTTGCAAACAGACCCTAGAGTTGCCAGCTAAGGGATGCTGTATGCCCATCTGATAGGCACCGTGGATATGTGAAGATACTGGTCCAGGCTCCCCTGACCACCCCCCCTTCAAACACACATCTGTCCCCAGTAAGGACCCAACACTGCCCAAAGCATCCAACAGAAAGACAAGAGTTGAGCATTTAGCTCCTACTCTCCTAGATACTTCTGGTTTTTAGTGTATTTTTACTTTGAGATAAGTTGATGCTCACAGAAGAGTCGCAAACATAGTACAGAGTTGCCATAAACCTTCACCCAGGCCCCCCACAAAGTCAGTATCTCCTATCACCTTAGAATCATGATCAAAACTAATTTAATGACATTGGCACAATACTACCCCAACTACAGAGTTCAAAGTTCACCAGTGTTACATATATACAGTGGAATGCTACTCAGCCATGAAAAAGAACAAAATAATGCCATTTGCAGCAACACAGTTGCAAGTAGACACTATCATACTAAGTGAAGTCAGTCAGAAAGAGAAAGACAAATATCATGATATCACTTATATGTGGAATCTAAAATATGACACAAACGAACTTATCTACAAAACAGAAGCAGACTCACAGACATATAGAACAGACTTGTGGTTGCCAAGGGGGAGGGGGGTGGCGGAGGGATGGATTGGGAGTTTGGGATCAGCAGATGCAAACTATTATGTAGAGAATGGATAAACAACAAGGTCCTACTGTATGTATAGCACAGGGAATTATATTCAATAACCATCATGGAAAAGAATATGAAAAAGAACGTATATATGTGTATAACTGAATCACTTTGCTGGACAGCAGAAATTAACACAACATTGTAAATCAACTATACTTCAATTTAAAAAATAAGTTCAGTGTTTCCTCCAATGTACCTTTTCTGTTCCAAGATCTGATTTAGAACTGATACTGCGTGTAGCTGTCACATCGCCCTAGTCGTCTCCAATTCTGGTTAATTTTAACTTGTGTTTTTCACAAATCCTGATGCTTAATTCTTTTTATCAGTAAGAGTCAGAAGCGCTCAAGTTCACAGAAGACAGACAGTAAGAGTTAAACAGAATCTGGGACTAAGGGAGGGGAAAATAAGTGACTGGCTAGAACTCAAACCTAACACCTTTGCCTGTTTTTATAAATGGGAATGGCACAGACATTTCTTTAGTCAAATTCAAAATCTGCACCAGATCTACCCATACAAGGGTCAACTTGATAAAGCAATCACCCGTCCAAGTCGGTTCTCCTAGACATTTGCTGTTTCCTTAGAAACATCAAATACAAAACTGGCTCAAGGCTGACATGCTTTTGTTTCTAAAAATACTACATTTCAAGAAAGCTCAAGCGTTTCATAGCTACCTGAAATAAACAGTGCCAAAGGCCCCCGATTTGAAGGCTTTTATCTGCAGAATGCCTCAAAAGGTGCCTCCAGCGGTGCAAACCTGATAAGCGTTCTAATTACAAGCATCTTCTATGGCCTTACTTGCTACTGGCATGTATAAAAGTAAGGATTCTTGATGTGCTGTGACATTCATGTTCAGAAAATATAGGATAGAAGTGCTTGGTTTGGAGATTAACCAAGTATATGCCTAGAAATTAAAAACAGCTAATGCTAACTATGTGAAGAGATTATATGTTAATTAGCTTGACTGTAGTATTTCGCTATGTGTATCAAACCATCATGTTGTATGCCTTAAGAACATACAAGTTTTATTCAAAATATAAACAGATCAATAAAAAACAGCATAAATGGAAGAAAATCTTGAGGCCGTTTTAAATGGAATGCTTTCAACATAATCAACTATTCCTGATAAGGATTTTATATACCTTTACCTTTGCCAAACTTGACAAGGATGACTGTCTCACAGGAGATCTATAAACCTTGGTTTTTAATACAACGATGTGTACGTGAATCAAAAGGAAGTTACGATTGTTACCAGTATCTTGGTATGGTTTCTCTGTTAAACTATAAGCACCTTAAGTGTGATGACCAGATCCTACCTAAATTCTGCAGCTTTAGCCGTTTAGACAGAATCGCTCATCCTCGCAGCCGCCTCCATGATCTTAGATCTGGTACCATATACAACATTCACCACGGCTATTCGGGTACAAACTGCTTTTGAAGATGATTTTGTTCTCTTCACTCCTTAAAAGAAAAATATCTTCTTAGGCATCAGGATCCCAGCCTAATATTATGAAACCGTGATGCTATTAAACCTACCACCCAGTGCTCAATTCTCCTTTCTATAAAGGCGAAATTCTATTCCAAACTTATCCTGACAAAATCAGCAAAATATTCATATGAAGTAATTTTCTCTTAAGGCAAACCAACTTTAAGCAATGCAATAGCTTGACAAAGCTCGAGTTATTGCTTTAATGAAGATTTTCGCCAGCTTAAACTCCCACCTGAAACGAATGACTCATTCAAAGCTGAGTGTCTGTAAACATTCCTAACTTGCTTTGAAGGCCTCATTTCAAATACTGGAGAAAACCGTTTGACAGCCTTGAAACTCACTGTTTTAAATGGCATGCTCGACAGTCACATAAAAAGACTGCACTTGCCTGATCTTGATGACATAAATATTGCCCATTCCTTTGATCAGGAAATCATTTCAAGGTATTTTCCGGAAGAAAAATTGTATAACTTGAAACATTTTTTAAGATTTAGATACACAAAATTAATTATTCGCCACCAGGTTCCACTAAATAGCAAGCTTTCTCTAAGCTTTTAATATTTAACTTAAAATGCTTAAAGGGAAATGGTATCATTCATACGTCCAAAACAGGAAAATCTACAGAGATAGAAAGTAGATTAGTGGTTGCTTCAGGCCAGGGAGGAGGGGATGGGGAGATGTCAGCTAAGGGGTACAGAGTTTCTTCTGGAAGTGATAAAATGTACAACCATCACCACAACTTTAGAACAACCTTGAATATACTAAAAGCCGCTGAACTGTATCCTTTAGATGGGTGAATTATATGGTATGTGAATTATTTCTCAATAAAACTGTTAAATTTTAAAGGAGATGTGATTGTACACTTGATAAAAAAGGAATCTTGTCAAGTAGACATATATACAATCTTTCATGTGTAGATGTAATAATTACACTGTAAAATCTACTCATTGCTGGATGATTGAAGACAGTTACTGTCTTCACAGTTAAGGTCCTAGAAGATCAATGCCTAGGAGAAAAAGACCATGTTCTATTTCTCTATGATTATGATAATCCAAATTCATTGGCTTCCATAATGGAAAACTTCAACATACCACAGCTTCAGATCAAACGCTGGTGTTATCTGCAGTGTTAAGAACAAGGTTTAGAGAGACATCCATTGACATGGCACAAACCCTCCCAGAATTTCAAGGAATTGCTTGGAATTTGAGTCACCATGTCTGGCATTCCCCTGGAGCTGCCAAAGCCACAGTCAACCCCGGCAGTGACCTTCTCACTCCCACTCGCCTGGTGGAGCCTCCTTCTTGGATGGACACAACAGTCCAAACGTTAACCCCGGACCATCCATCGCTGCCCTGAATTGTACCATGCTGCTGGCCCTCACCAACCTCCCCAAACACCCAGCCACCACATCCCGCCTTGGCAAACTCCAATCCCTTACGTGAAGTCAAAACACCAGTTGCCCATGAAGGCAGTCACAGAGCAACTGCCACCATCATGAGCTTCCAAGCCAGAGAGGGCTTCGGGTGGGGAAGGTAAGTGCGAGAGCTCGGTTCCAGGGAGGGCCAGGCTACGGAGGTGCAGGGCGTCAGATACACCAGACACCCCCCACTCCACAGATCAGCATGAGCCCCATCTGTCCCATGTGGTCCCTTCTTTTCAAAAGCCTCAGCTTAGACGCAAGCTATCTGGGATCAACACTCCATGCCCCAGCTTCCAGGAAAAACCATTAATGTTTTCACAAGAAAAACTATATTAAGAAAAATAAATCCTTTATCAACTCCCTTTGATGAAAATATTCCTTTGAGAAGCTTTATCAACTTTCAACAAACAGTCATGACCAAGACAAAAAGCCTTATTTTTTTAAAAAGTCAATATTTTATAAAACGATTTCAGCGATATTCAAGTACTGAAACAATATTGTCCAACATTTTGTAAAATCCTTAAACTATGAGCCAAGAAGCTTTAAAATCAATTCTTTAATGAACTACGAGTCACATTACCATTAGTAATTCCTAATTAAATATACAGTGGAGGTAAAGTGAATATTGGAAGACCATTTTCTAGAACAGCAGGCACCATACTTTAATTTCTTAGAGCCTATTCAGTATATTCTGAAACCTATGCTCACAGTATAAGCCATGAACTCAGAAACTGTATGAATTGTAAGATTTAACATATTTAACTAATTCAATTATACACTCACATACAAGGCTTTAAATGGAATGGTTTGTGTCTACCTACTTTACTCCTAGCCAACCCACGGTATACTCCCACTTAGCCCTCCCCACCCCCAAAAAAGCACAAATGAAACTGTGTAACAGGCAGCCGCTGGAAATCTCTTTGATTAATAATAAAAATCAGTTTCAAAAGTCAATGTGAGTCTTCAGACATAGAGAACAAACTTATGGTTACCAAAAGGGAGGGGTGGGGGGAGGGATAAATTAGTAGTGTTTTATACACTACTATATATAAAACAGATCCAACAAGGACCTACTGTACAGCACAGGGAACTATATTCAATATCTTGTAATAACCTATAAAAGAAAAGAGTTTGAAAAAGGATTTATGTATATATGTGTGTATAACTGAATCACTTTGCTGTACACCGGAAACTAACACAACATTGTACATAAACTACACTCCAATAAAAAATTAATTAATTAAAAAAATTTTTAAGTCAATGTGAGTCTTAATTACAGAATAGGTTGTGAGGCCCCACTGCCAAGGCTTTTAAAAATCTTCACCTTCCATGGGAACTAGAGAATTCAGACAAAAAACAAAGACCCCTATTTCATTCTCCCAGCTTTAAGCATGCACAAATGGATACCGAAATTAATAGGAACTAAGCAAAAACACTACTTGAAAATATCTTAAGGTCAGACATGAGAAAGTCTAAGGAAATGGAACTATAATGTCAGTGCTGGATTGCAGATGGTTTAAGTATATTTCACAGAGTTGTGTATCCATCACCCCAATGAAACCCCGTGTACATTACAGTCATTCCTCTTTTCCCAACCTACTCCTCAGCCCTAGAAGCCACTAATCTTATGTCTCCATGGATTTGCCTCTTCTGGGTATTTCATATAAATACAATCATACAGGAGGCCTATTACTGGCTTCTCCTAGCATAATGTGTTCAAAGTTAATTCATGTTGCAGAATTGCATTCTTTTTTGTGGCCAAATGATATTCCACTGTATGGATGTACCACAGTTTATTTACTCATTTGTCAGTCGACAGACATTTGGACTGTTTCCACTTTTGCCTACTATCATAACACTGCTAGGGACTTTTATACCAGTTTTTATGCGGACATACGTCTTCATTTCTCTTGGGTATATACACCTTGAATTGCTGGATCATATGTAACTTTACATTTAACCTTTTAAGAAACTGCCAAACTGTTTTCCAAAGCAGCTACACCATTTTTCATTCCCATCAGCAATGCAGGATGGTTCCCATTCCTCCACATCCTCGCCAACACCTGCTACTGTCTTTTTGATTAGAGTTATCCTAGTGGGTGAAGCGGGAACTCATGCTTGAGGCTCTGTATCTTAAACCAAGCCCACTCATCCTTGAATTCGGTCTCAGCTATTCTTCCAAGCTACACGCTTAAGTATTAAATAGGCCCCCAACGGTCATTCTTAAAACCCAAAATAGAGCCAGGATAATCTAACACTCTTTTAATAAATGAAAGTGTCACTTCTGCATAGTATATGCACCATTATTTTATCCCAAATCCTATCAAGCTACAATAATGTCCAACAGCCAGGCCTTTCTGAATAAAGATGTCAGGCTAAGCTCAAGTGCTAAGGCTGCAGAGGAACACTTAACACATAACAAAGCTTTAGTCGGCGCTTTCACAAAGGAGCCCTGGCCTGGAATTCAGGTTTGTCAATAATCTGTATGTAACCTGACCAATCACTTACCTTCTCTACACCTGAGCATGGTGTTCTGAGCCACTCACAGAACTACATCCTCTGAAGTCACTCCCAGAGATAAAGTTGTCTAAGCCTGAAAGTTTAATGAAATTTGCAAACATGCTAACTCACATGCCTAAAAGATCTAGCTTTGCACAGCAGAAAGACTTTGGGTTTAGTAGTCAGGCAGGCTAGGTTCTATTTCCAGCTATGCCATTTAGTAGCTAAATGGCCATATTCAACATCCTTCTCTGTCAGTCTCCTCGTCTGAAGGTAAGACTGCCTTCTTCAAGAGGTTCTGAGGTTTTATAAAGCCAGTGTAGCTAAAGCATCCAAGAGAGTGGCCGGCAAAAAGCAGACATTTAAATGTTAGCGTCCATCCATCTTCCCGCTAACTCTGGGCAAAGTTTCCCAGCGAATAAAAGCCCTCTTAACAAATATCCTGGGCATTGAGAGCTGAATGCGAGTTCTTGTGATCGGAGGGATCCCATTATAAAGCGCTTCTCCACATTACAGTCGGTAACTCGTTAAGGAGAGCTATCAGTTAGCTTAAAACAGGACTGGGGAATTCTTAGAAGGGCACTCAGGGATGCAGAGACAAGAAACCTCATTTTTGCCAGGGACGGAAGCCTGAAAAGGTCCTCCGGGCTCACAGCCAGCCTGAGCACAGAACCAACGCAAAGGAGAGAAAGGTACGAGCTATATTCCCATGACCCGATTGGAAACGCGGGTGTAGACTGCCAGGCTTGAGGGGGAGGGGAGGGGAGGGGGCTGGCGACAGCAGAGAGGGGCAGGGGGCTGGCCAGGTGCGTGGAAAAGCCCAGGAGAGGAAGCCGAGCCCCATCCCAGCTCTGAATTAACCGCTTCCTGCGACTCTCGGCTGCCGCCTCCTACCTGATCTGGTTGTCACGGAATTTGTTGAGATGCGGTTGGTTGAGGTAAATGGTGCGGGCTGGTGCGTCCAGCAGGTCCCCAACAGACGTGGCCCGGGACATCTCATCATCTGCCTTCTTGTAGCCCGAAGAAGAACGAACAGGTCCTGCGGAGGAGAGGCGCGGTCAGAAAGCAGAACACAAAGAAGTCACGCCCGGCACAGGCAGCTGCACGGGCGGGCGGGGACCAGCTGGAAAGGATGCTCCGGGCGACGCGCCGCAGCTGCACCTCGGCGGCCGCTGGAGACGCGCGCAGCTTGTCGGCTCCGCCCCACCCCGCCCCGCCCCGCCCCGCCCCGCCCCGCCCGCGTGGTCCCCAGCGCGGAGGAGCCTGTCCCGGGGGTGGGAACCTCGCCCCTCCCGCACCTCGCCCCTCCCCCCCCTTCCTGGCCAGCCGGGCCTGGGCGCGGGGAGCGCAGGCCCCGCGGGGGTAGCGAAGGGCGCCTCCCTGCAGGTAGGGCCACGTGGGCCGAGCGGACGCGGGGAGCAGAGGCCAGAGCCTCCCCTCCCCGGGCCGAGCTCCCCCTCCAGGCCCAGGGACTGAATTCCGGAGCTAAGCTTTCCCTGCTTCTTTGCGCTGAGGAACGGAGAGACACAGCAAGGGGGTGTGCCCTGCATTCGGCCGCCAGAGAGGATGGTGGAAGACACCTCTGTGCCCCAGAATGAAATTCCAGACCCTCCGTGCAGAGGGCTGGTTCCCTGGTTTCTGGAACAAACCAGCAGCTTTTCTCCCCCGACGCGCCTGGCGACCTGAGAGCAGAATCCCGCCCATCCCCGCTCGCGGGCGCGACCTGAGCCTTCATCCAGGGCTTCTGTGGTTAAGACCCAAGCCAGTCTATCTCCTTAAGATGCGATTTCAGTCCTAGAGCCGAGCCTCTCTTGGGCTAAAGCTCCCCATAACCTTCCCTTGAGGAGGGGTCGGCAAGGACAACGATGACACACCCAATATGTCTGCCCAGGTGTGCACCCCTCCACATACACACACACACCACACCTCCAAATACAAGACAGGGTCCCTCGCTGGACGGGGCCACCCACCTCGCGATTTGACCTTAGGGGGGCGGGGCCCTGACGTCAAGGCCCACAGAAAAATAAGTGCCCTACAGATGACAGAGTCTTCTCTGCTTTTCCTTAAATTGCATCTGCCCTAATACCTGCCACACTTTCCACCTATAAAAGAAACAGGTGTTGCACGTAACTTCGGAAACGGGCATCTCACTTCAGTAAACAGCCACTTCATAGCTACAAAGCATGTTCAGAAACATTTTGAAAGAGACAGCTTTGGCTGTGGAAGTATGTCATCTTTTTTAAAGTGGTTAGAATCCTATTATAATCCTCATCCTAAGAAGAGGACACCCAAATGTAAAACTGGGTATTGAGAGCTGCTGTGGTCTCAGTACAGGACCCGAGCCTCAGACCCTGCCCTCCAGCCCCCGCTCTCCGGGGTCCCTCTCCTCTGCCTCCGCTTATCCACAGGGGCAGCAGACGGCAGCAGGTCCTCCGAGACTGGCTGGCCCGGGAGCCGCCAGAGTAGGCTGGTTTCAAAGCATCTGCTGATTTAAGGCCGACGTCCCACTTTGTCCTCCTCCACAGCCTTATCATCATTACCTGACACTATTTATGGTCTGTCTTCGGAAGTCCAAGAGCAAAAGCTCCAGGGCAGTAGAGACATGTTCTGTTCAATGCAGTGACCTTAGCGCCCAGAACAGTGCCTGGTACACGGCGGGCACTCATATTTGCTGGCTGAATAAGTCCGTTTTACTTCAGTCTTATAAAAGGTCTACTTGAATCCTCCAGGCAGGGATGCAGTGATTTGCACCGAGGGCTCAGACCTGTGACCCTACTGTGGGCAAAACGGTTCACTGCCAGGTGGTCTTTGCTCAGTGGCTCTCAACCCTGGCTGCACATCATCACCGAGAAAGCACTCAGAATTAACTAGTTCCTGGACCCAACCTTGACCAATTCTTTTTTTTTTTAGAAATTCACGTTCTTTTATTTATTTATTTATGACTGTGTTGAGTCTTCGTTTCTGTGCGAGGGCTTTCTCTAGTTGCGGCAAGTGGGGACCACTCTTCATCGCGGTGCGCGGGCCTCTCACCGTCGCGGCCTCTCTTGTTGCGGAGCACAGGCTCCAGACGCGCAGGCTCAGTAATTGTGGCTCACGGGCCCAGTTGCTCCGTGGCATGTGGGATCTTCCCAGACCAGGGCTCGAACCCGTGTCCCCTGCACTGGCAGGCAGATTCTCAACCACTGCGCCACCAGGGAAGCCCCCTTGACCAATTCTGACTCTTTTCTTTTTAAAGCTCCTCGAGGGACACAAATGGGCAGTCATAACTGAGAATCCCTTGTAAGAGGCAGCCGAGAACACAAACAAAAAAGAGCTGGCTCCCGCTCTCAAAAATGTTAACCAGTACAACCACGGTTACCAGTGCACCAGCATCTACGACCAAGTGACCAAGAGGGGGCTTGAAGGTGCGAATAGGGTCAGAGGTCAGCAGCCTCTCTGTGCCAAGGGTGGGGAGCTGGTCAGAACAGAGTGTGAGGGCAGACCTCGGAGTCTTAACGTCTGGGTCAGGTTTACAGTCAGAGAGGGGAGAACATCGTGGGGAAGGACAAGAAGAACTTAGACAAAGACCCAGTAGACAAAATGCACTGGGGACCAATTGGAAAAAACAAAAACCAGCACTGAGGATGCAAATTGGAAGACAGAAAGGAAGCTCAGAAAAAAATAGTCTGTGGCCAGACTGTGGATGATTTAAATGCTAGGGGAAGAAACTTGAACTTCATCCTGAAGGTCAGATGAACCACAGAAGGTTTCTAAGCAGGAGAGAAATGCACCTGGCAGTGACTTAACAAGCAAAAGCAGAAAAAGGGGAGAATTTGGAGGTAAGGCAGGAAATTAACTCTACACTCTAGAAGCAAGAGGATGAAAGCATGAATTAAATGGAGAATGGGAAAAAAGATGGACATGAGAAACATCTCAAAAGAAAATTCTGCACGACTTCTTTTGGATGAAATATATGGAGCAGAAAAAAGAAGAAGCATTGGATGATTGGGATTTGAAGAGGAGACTGGGGCCAAAAAAAAGCATCACTGACAGAAATAAGGATGGAAACAAGTTTGCCCAAACAAGAATTTCAATGTTGGATAATAAATATTAGGGTAAAAAAATTATTGACACAAACAATTAGTGATAACAGTACTAAGTGAAATATGTCCCAAGTACGTAGCATGCACCAGGCCAGCTCGTCTTTCTATACGACAGTAGGGCCAAATCTGGAATTTTATTTTAAGTAGAAATATAGTCTCCCTCACCCCACCCCCAAGACTCAGATAACTTTCTTCTGCCTCAGTGGCCTCATCTTGACCCAATCCTCCTTTGGAGAAAAACGTTAATATTTTCAAAATAACACAATTTCTGGAAAATGTCTTGCCTAAGGAAAATACTGTACCTTATATAGCAAAGCACTTTATGACTAAGGTTTCAAATTCAGACTCATGAGATGAATCCTGAGTTAACGCACTTTGAAAATACCACCGCACAAAATCAGAGTGTATGTTTACAACTCCCCCACGTACATAAGCCCGGTGTCAGCAGACAGAGACAAGTCAGGAAACATCTACTGAGAAAGAAGCCGAAGTAAAAGGAAAGAATAGACACAGATAAGCACAGTGCAACACAGACCGAAAAGCTGTCGGCCAAGACGACGCGGGCAGGGGTTTTGTCTATTTCTCGGCTCCACCCCCAGCATCCTGAGTAATGCCCAGCACACAGGAGGCGGCCTGTAAGTACATGTCAACTGGATACACAAAGGGCTGACGTAGTGTGTGCCTTCTGAAGAGGCCCACCCCGCCCAGCCCGGAGCCAAGGACGGCTCCCTGGTCTGGTAACCTGACCCCTCTCCTCCCGGAGCCCAGCGGGCAGGTCTGTACCTTGCAATCCCCTTCATCCTTCCCACCAGGGATGGTTACTTGGTCCACGTTGGGCCACTAAGGGTCTGCCTTCTGGAAACTTTGACATGGGACCCGGGGAGATGATTTGTTTTTCTGTTAAGCTGTCTTATGCCAACTTGATTATTAGACCAGCTGAAGAACCTAGATGGGTAGAAGGAAAATTGTTCTGCCCTTTCACTTGCAAAGGAGTTTTACTCTCTCACAGAAGAAATTCTTGGGAAAGAAATATTCTAGTCTTCCTAAGTCAGAAGCCTATTAAAGTGAGAAGCCTTTCGGCAGCACCTCTGTAACCAGCTCTGTGGAAAGAGTCAGACCTCGGACATTGTCTCAGAATAAAGAATTTGGCAGGTCTTAGTCCTGGCTTCCTGGGGGAGTGGCCTCTGGCCCCTTGGAATTTTCCAAGTAACAGGAGTGTCTGTGGGCCCTTCTGAGCAACCTGCGTTTATGCCAATGAGGTGACTCATAGTGGACCCTGGACAGTCTTAGAATGGGGGCTGACCTTCCAGAAAAATCATACGACTGCAGAGTTGGGGGTTGAGCCAGTTGACATCAGCCTGACCTCCTGACTGGGGGTGCAGGAGGGAGACATGGGGACTGGAGACCTATATACAGGAATCCCATAAAAACGCGGGACCCTAAGTGTCCACTGACAGATGAACGGATAAAGAAGATGTGGCACATATATACAATGGAATATTACTCAGCCATAAAAAGAAATGAAATTGAGTTATTTGTAGTGAGGTGGATGGACCCAGAGTCTGTTATACAGAGTGAAGTAAGTCAGAAAGAGAAAAACAAACACCGTATGCTAACAAACACCATATATATGGAATCTAAAAAAAAAAAATGGTTCTGAAAAACCTAGGGGCAGGACAGGAATAAAGACGCAGACGTAAAGAATGGACTTGAGGACACGGGAAGGGGAAGGGTAAGCTGGGACGAAGTGAGAGAGTAGCATTGACATATATACACTACCAAATGTAAAATAGATAGCTAGTGGGAAGCAGCCGCATAGCACAGGGAGATCAGCTCGGTGCTTTGTGACCCCCTAGAGGGGTGGGATAGGGAGGGTGGGAGGGAGACGCAAGAGGGCGGAGATATGGGGATAATATGTATACATATAGCTGATTCACTGTGTTATACAGCAGAAACTAACACACCACTGTAAAGCAATTATACTCCAATAAAGATGTTAAAAAAAAAAAAAAGGTGGCCAGAAAATTGCA